>NW_013953505.1:79299-82776 GCF_001266775.1 Austrofundulus limnaeus
AAGTTACAGGTTTTCGTCTCTTTCCTGGGTTAATTTTTGACCAAATTAAGAACGTGGTGCCTCGAGGTCAGATAATTTGCGTATTTAAATAATTCACAAATTATCCATTTTAGAATATACCCAAAACCCCTACAKCTCTGTCTCTTTAAGAACCTCCTTCTGCTTCCTACAGGATTTCTCAAATATGCATGAATGAGTCAAAGCAAGACTCTGGACATGTTTTACATTATAACATGATATAAAACTCAAAAAAGTTGATTTTACATGATACTGTATATCCCTTTAAAGAGCTGAATACAGACCTGGCAATTTTGTCGCTACACGACATGGTAAGCAGCCTCTCACCCTGAAGGACCCCATCCCACGTCTGAATGGTGTTACTGGAGCGCACTGGTATGGTCCCTTCCCCCGACTCGATTTTAGTACGCAGCTGTCCTCGGGCCTTTCTGTTCGGGTGTTTGTCTCCTTGATCTTATGGATTTGAAGACAGACATTGTGAGAACAGACTGACAAATACTCTAACTCATAAAATTCTGGTTGTTCTCTCCTTCGCTCACCTTCTGTTCCCGCTTCATGAGGGGAGAAAATGCGGGCGTCTCCGCAGGGGGAGGTGCTGATGTAAAGGTGGAACTGGACATTTTCCTTCAGTGTGTAGCCATTTTTGTCGTTGCGCTTGGTGAAGATGGATCTCTGARGCTCTTCTTCGTTGTTGCTGAAGATTCAAGCAAGTAAACAGTTGCCAGGTTAGCTGATATCTGCTGGAAGGCGATCAAGAAAAACACTTCGGATGTTATCATCCATTAAATGGATGTTATTAGCAGTTATCAGTCCCATAGAATGGCTTCAGACTGTCAGCTGGTTAATATGAGGCATAAAGCCACTAAGGTTAATTTTAGAGAAAATGACATGGGCTACAATAAAGTAGACCGGACTCCGGCTYTGGCAGATTGTTGCATTCCAACATATATGGRACTGGTKACCCAKTAGGGGGCACTCTCAGGAGCCATTCTATGGGACTGATAACCYCTAATAATGTCCATCTAATGGACWGATAACATCCGAACCGACTGAGAAAAATGTTCTTGGTAGAGCATGTTTCTGGCAGGTGTACATGGAGCAGCCATCACCTGAGGAAACACTCGAGCTGCGAGTACAGAAACCTGACCAGAGAGCGCCGAGCTACGATCTCAGCGTGGCAGTCGTTGAGAGCCAAACCGTGATCGCTGATGTATTCACCGTTGATGCACTTTGTCCCTGTGGACACACAGATGACCTGAGCCTCCTTCACATCAGAACCTGCAGGAGGAACCAGACCAGGAATAGGTGCTAGTTTTACTGTTTGAACATGCATARAAACAGCAAAGGTTTTATCCACTCTTTAGAATCTCACTGGGCTGCTAGTTGGTGAATTAAAATGAAGAAAAACTGTCCAAATGTCCAGGTCTAAAAAACATTTAAATAACAATAATTATTAAAAAAAACTCCCCAAATCTGCCTTGTTTTAAACCAGACTTTAGCAAAGTTAAATCATAAATGTCAGGAAACAGTACCCACAGTCCCCTCCAAAAGTGCTGGAACAAGTCAAATTCTCTTGTTTTTGTTGTTCACTGAGGACATTTGGGTTTAAGKTCAAAAGATGAGACAAGATTTTAGAATGCCAGATTTTATTTCCTAGTATTTACATGTAGATGTGTTAAAGGAGATCAATTATGGGTCCTAGAAATGTTTATGGTATGTCTGTGGGCTATCCAGACCATGTTCATTCAATTTACTGCACAAAATAATTCTCAGATAATAAAATTTCCCAATTTTCTAGTTCTGCCTGCTCTGACTTCTGTTCAGYAGAGCTGTTTATGTTAATGAGCTCTGTTGGTAACGCCCTCCAAAAATCTGTTGACATTAACTCCGCCCTCCAAAGTCAGCGTTTACGTTAGCATGGCTAATAATAGCAGAAGCTCCGTTGTACAACCATATGAGACCCAGAGGCAGAGTCGTGGTCCCAGCTTTTTTTTTCCCCTCTCCCTCCTCTGCTCTGTTCTCACTCTGCATGCTGTTACCAGAGCAGGGAGCAGCAGCGGTCAAAATACCTCAGAAACTCAAACAAATAGACTTTAACAAGACTTTAATAAGCTAAACAATAGAGGTACATGAGAAAACGTGTTCATAACAAACGAAAATAAATAAATAATTAAATTGTGTCTGTGCCGGTCTCAAACCCCGGTCTCCCACTCTCTGGTCCAACACTACCCATTGCCCTATTGGAGGCTTGTTGTGAAATGAGCTGCACATTACACAACAACAACCGTGACAGCTTCTTATACTGAGGAGGTGGAGTCTCACCCGGGGGTTGCTAGGTAAGGGGCTGAACACAGGTTCAGGTGGGTTGTCGTACGGCTTGTGACGTCACAAAATGACGGAAGTATAAAACTTGTCGTTAATACACATTAAAAATACATTTACTTACAGTAAATATGCCCCTGGGTGCATTTTTTTGGTCCTAAGACTGTTTTTTAAAGAAGCACATACCCAAAGTTGAGTAAAAGAACCTTTAAAAAGTGAATTTTGCATAACTGGTCCCCTTTAAACAGTTTAGGATATACAGTATTACTGTATTACACCACAGCGTTTTAAGGTGAACGACCCATCAACATCACCAAACTGTTGCATTCTTCATCTGTGATGCTGTTCCAGACTTTTACCGCAGCTTCTTTCAGTTCTGGTTTGTTTRAGGGGGTTTCTCCGTTCAGTCTCCTCCTCAGGAGGTGAAATGCTCTGTTGGGTTCAGGTCAGGTGAGTGACTTGGACAATCTAATACCTTCTACTTTCCCCTCTGATGAAGTCCTTAGTTTTATTGACAGTGTGCTTTAGGCCATTGTCCTGCTGCATGATAAAATTGCTCCTGATTAGTTTGGYTACATTTCTCTGTAAATTATCAGACAAAATGTTTCTGTACACTTCAGAACTCAMTCAGCTGCTGCCATCATCATCATCAGGGACGCTCCATTGGAACCACCCTTCAGCTGTCTGAATGGTATAAAAACCTGGCTAAAACTAAACTTTCTGAATCTAAATGAGAGTAAAACTGAAGTAATCAGTTTTGGTAAAGTAAATTCAAATGACATTGGCCCTTTATTTTCATAGAGCCATTGTACTGTCAAGAATCTGGGTTTTCTCATTGACGGTGCCTTTAAATTGGATAAACAGATTAACTCATTTGTAAAGTCAAGTTTTTTCCAATTAAGACTAATTGCTAAGGTGAAATCATATCTCTCCACTAAAGACCTTGAAAGGGTGATTCATGCTTTTAATACCACTCACTTGGACTATTGTAATTCTTTGTATGCTGGGTTAGATAAATCATCTCTGCATCTCCTACAGTCTGTCCAGAACGCAGCAGCTCGTCTTTTAACAGGTACTAAAAAGCATGAACACATAACCCCGGTCCTGGCTTCTCTCCATTGGCTTCCTGTTCACCTG
>NW_013953505.1:82989-85802 GCF_001266775.1 Austrofundulus limnaeus
GCAGAGACTGTTGAGGCTTTTAAATCTTTGCTGAAGACCCATTTATTTTCTTTGGCTTATGTTTAAGATTTGGAGGTTCGGCCATGACATCACCTTCACCATGCTTCACACAGCAGTTCTTTCTTTTTCCACACTTTGGTCTTTGGTCTTTCCATCACTTTGATAACGATTAATCTTGGTCTCATCAGTCCATAAGATTGTCTTATAGAACTTTTGCAGCTCATCTCTGTACTTATTTACAAATTTCAATCTGTCCTTCTGACTCTTCTTACTGATGAGTGGTTTGTATCTCTGTGTATGTCTATATTTCTGCTCTCTGAGTCATCAAACAGTGGACTGAGATCCCTTCACCCCTGAACTGTGGAGGTTTTTGGTGATGTCACTTACTGAGGTTTTGTTTTTTTCTTCACAGCTCTCACAATATTTCTGTCATCAACTACTGTAGTTTTCCTTGGCCGACCTGTTGGATGTCTGCTGCTCAGTTCACCTGTAGTTTCTGTCTTATTCAGGACATTTCAAATTGTTCTGCTTGATATGTCCAATGTTTGTCCAATGGCTCTGATTGATTTTCCTTCTTTTCTCAGCTTTTCTCCTATAGACTCCTCTGGTTTTCATGTTTTTTATTTTTACAAGAAAAACCTACTTTATAGGTTTAAACCCAGGCCAAACAGTAGACTAGCCATAAGAAACACCTGTCAGTCACATGTTCCAATAGTTTTGCTCACTTGAAAAARGGGTGGGATCAGACAAAGGGTGGTATGTTCTAACACATGTACCTGTAAATACCAGGAAATAAAAGCTGACATGAACGCTTGTCTCATCTTTTGTTCTTAAACCCAAATGTCCTCAGTGAACAACAAAAACAAGAGAATTTGACTTGTTCCAACACTTTTGAAAGGGACTGTATGTTCCCCTGTTCAATGCCTGAACTGTTGCTCTGTATTTTTTTTTCAAGAAGAAGCCAAGCATCTTTTATGACTTTCATTATGAACCCTGGTACACTACATACAAAGGAAACATGGGGAAGAAAGGGATGACCTTTYTGTTAACTAACAACAAAGATTAAAGTGCTTAACAAACCTGACAAAACACAGAGGTGAGTTCCTCTTCAATAAATTAGTAAAACAGGGAAGGAGTGTTTGACATTTTTTAATGATTAAAAAAATACCTGTTGTCATGACAACTCCTGCCAAGACTTTCCTCCGAGCGTGTGGGGATGTGAATTTATCCGTCAGTTGGCTGAACTTATCAATCACCAAATGAGAAACAGCGTCTGCCAAGACCTGAGCAGAATGGAGGAATAATGTCAAACAAAAGAACTTAAAACAAATTAAACAACTAAAAGACAGACATTCCATGATACCTTGCTTTTTAAACGAATAAGAAATTTGAATTATACTGTATTTTTACCTGTTATATTTAACTGTTCTTAAAATCCCGGATAAGAGCCAGCTTTCAGTATTTTAAATATCAGTTTTATTTCCTGTCGTTCCAATAAATTTCCATTGATTCCCATAAGAAATGTCCAACTTTGTTTTTCAAATACTGTACTTAATGCTGGTTTGATTTACTTGTGTTTCAGAGAATCCTAGTAGGTGGATGTAATGGTTTTCATGAGATTTTATCAAGATTCTAATGCTTCTGTAGATACCACACATCTGTGTTTAATCTTGAGTTAGCAGTTATCAATTAGCATTAGTTCCCACAAATTTTCTTACCTGTTTAGTAGTTTAATGTTTGCAAAGTTAATGTTTWAGTTAGCAGATTAACAATGAGAGAAGCTAACGTTTTCTTTAGCTGTGCCCYCCACTGTTTAAAACMGACACATTACTGCATGAAATATTTGCTTCAGGAGTTGCAAGTTGTGACAAAAAGTAAAAAGTAATGACTGAGTAATAAACACATTTAAAAAGAAATGAAAATCTGGAAAAGTTCTGCTCATCTCTGTAGAATTTCAATCATGAATTCTTTCCCGGTGTGAATGACAGGCAGCTTAAATCAGTCAGGTGGTCTGCTTCACCGCTCCCCGACTCACAAACAGTGACATTAAAAAGGAAGTTTAATGAATAACGGTGTTTGAAACCATCGGGGTGATAGCAATTAAGATAGCAGCTTTGTTATCAGCGTACAGGGATTAGTTTACAGGCAGGGATTATTTTATGTGTTGGTAGAACACCAGCCTCTCAACTGAAATCACTTTTAACCAGACGTTGTCATGTTGGTCGCAGAAATGACATTTGTAGAAGAAAATTGCTTTAAAGTGAAGTTGTTTATGACAGGATCTGTGGGTTTTGGATGTTTTGATGGTAGGTTTGATGTGTGTTTGGTTTTCAGTTTCTTCAGGGTCCTCACCCTTAGTTTAGCCATTCCCCTGCCCACCTGTGCCTGTTCCTTGTTGTCCTCRCCAGGTATTTGTTGTTGTCCTCATCATCATTGTTCTTTGTGTCTCACTGGTACATCATGCCATAAAGCCTGTCTGTGTTTGCCAGATTTTGTTAAAGTTTTAATGTAAGTGCTTTTAGAGTTTTCTGTTAAAGGGACAATATCATGTAAAATCAACTTTTTTGAGTTTTATATCATGTTATAATGTTATACGCTCATAAAAAAAACATGCCCAAAGCCTTGCTTTGACTCATTCATGCATGTTTGAGAAATCCTGCAGCGTTTTTAGGAAGCAATGCAGAGGAGCAAAACGACAGGTGGGGACCAGAAACACCTTTTGGTACCAGAAACACCTTTTGGTACCAGAAACACCTTTTGGGACCAGAAACACCTTTTGGTACCAGAAACACCCCTGGGACGTGTCTCCAAGC
>NW_013953505.1:86392-89087 GCF_001266775.1 Austrofundulus limnaeus
AGTACTGGGAGCCCAAAGCATCATAAAGATRCTGATGCTTTATATACCTAGTGGTTCTGGGGCACATAGGTATACCAGTTTGCCCAGGGGTTTTAAATATATTTAGTCGAAATATAGTTGGCATATCTTGGCGAAGACAGATTTTATTACTGAGATGAGAAACACAGAGACTTGTAAAACATTTGGTTCAAAATTGTAAATGTTATTATTGTAAAATGATATGAAAAATTATTTCCACTATTAGCTGTGAGCTTATTAGTGGAACCATACCCACCACTGCCAATAACCTAACATGCAAGTTTTTTATTTGTGGGAATAAACATGGCAAAAACCCAGACACGGACATTCAAAACTTCCAAACTTAACATAGGATATATTCCCATCTGAGTTTTGGATCCAATACCTTTTGTTGCAATAAGTTTCATATAAAAGAAAAATCCTTTTATCTGAAAGACTTTCGTGATGTGGTTTGCGTTGTACTTTTTCAGTTTAAAGTTATTACAGAAAGCAAAATGGTGAAATCAGCATTAACCAAAAACAACACTGCGCAGAGATAATACCTGTGGCAGGTGAAGCTGCAGTCCTTCTCTGGGAATGGGCTGTTGAGATGGTGCCTGGTCAAGCTGCAGGTTAAAGAGAGCAGACAGAGCAGCCTGGGCCGCCCGAGCCTTGGCAAGTCTCTTGTTCCGACCGGAACCCTGGAAGACCTGGGCATCCACCGTCACTGACATGACAAAGTTTTTGGCATGGCTCTCCCCGCTCTCTGACACAAACGTATATTTGAGGCCTGGTCGCATCTCATTGAGGATCATCACAGGGTTTCTGCTGATTGTTGGGGAGGTGGAACTAGATGGTGCCGGGGTCAGGGGAGACTTGATCAGGTTGGGGATAGGGGAGGGTAGCAATGGATAACTTATTGCCATTGATGCAAAGGACCTCTTACTGTTGGAGGCCAGGAAAAATGGGTCATTTAAAGGCACAGATCCCTCAAAGGCATTAAAGAGGACGTCCGSAAAGTCTGCGTGGTCTGAAGTGAAGTCCGTGTGAACAGACAGAGTGCGACCCATGGCCATGTGGGCTTCAGAGGCATTGGGGAACTGAACAAAGGAACYCAGAGCCTTCTCTGCTGCGTTCAGCTTAGCCTTCTTCTTGGTAGGACCCGAGCCGTTGAAGAGCTGCCCGTTGACTTCCACAGTCATCTCAAAAACYGGTGCATGGACCGGTCCGGTCTGGGAGAGTAGTTTGTACTGCAGCCCTGGTTTGATCTCATTCAGCTGCATGAGTGCATTCTTGGGCAGAATGGGTCCAGGGACTTTCTTGCGTTTCTTAGGCCTGTACCTGGAATGTGTGTGGCCYTTGCCCTCTTCTAGGGGACGTTTCCTTCCACACCCGGCACTCCTGTTGGGGAGTTGTACAGCTTTAGCTTCAACTCTCCCTTTGGAGCAGGGGTTGTCCAGGTCTCGATTTTCCTTAATATCTGTGCTGCARGAACCTGCGAGGTCCAGAGAGAGCAACTTACAATGCCTTTGTTGCAGGATCTTGTAAATGTAAAATTTAGAGACTGGGTTATCTCTCTTTGTAACTGAACATCGTGATGTGTGTTCCCTTTTCTGTAGCATTCAAGCAATGCCTTATTTGAATGAARTACCTCAGTACATTTAATAAACCCCGGTGGGTGGGCACAGCTAAGAAAATCTTAGCTTCTTTAACACATATTACACCAACTAAAATATGGTTTTGCTAAACAGCTAAACGTGTTTACAAAAGCTAAAGACTAAGACAAGTGTTCCTAAGTCAACGTCACACTTATTTGTCTCCTTCCAYCTAAAGACTGGCAGGACTAACACAAACCTGTTGATGTTAACTTGTTAGTTGGCTGTTAGCAGATTTAAAGTTGGCAAAACCCAATTTACTGTAAGTTAACTGGGCTGCTATCAAAGTTAGTGAAAAYGTTTTCAAAATTAGTGAAAAATCGAATCTGCAAACTAAAAATAAAGCTTTACTAATGTTAAAAAAAAGATAATGGAAGCTAACGCCTAATTGTTAACTGCTAAAACAATTTTCTCTCAGTCTGCATCCCACATTTTCATCTCCTTCCAGCTGCAGACTGGTGGGACTGACACAAACCTGTTGATGTTAGCTTGTTAGCTGTTTGCAGACCTAAAGTTTGCAAAAATTCATTTTGCAAAAGCGAATTGATCTGCTAATGGTTTTTAAAGTTAGTAAACAAGCTAATCTGCTAAACAGAAAAAAAATAGTTTCACAATAACTGTTAGATGATAAGCAGAACCATGCCCATCATTGCACATAACCCAGTTTAATTAAATGTAATCACATACAAAAAGTTCGAACACAAGTAAGTACCTTTCTCTGAAAGTGAACACACATCACCAGAATCTGTTAACAAAGCCAGCGGTAGTTGGTATAAATTCTCATTTATAACATCCTCCAGCAAAAGCATGATAGGTTACAGATTTTGGTACACAAGCCATTAACAGAAATTACATTGATGGATAAGTGGTTATTTTACATTTCAGTTTATTTTGTTGGACAAGAATCAAGAAATCTTAAGTACATCATTTTACTAAAGAAACCAGTGATCAGCTAACAAAAAGTTAGCTTTGCTAAATGGCTAAATAAACATATATAAGTAGCAGAAGCTATGCTAAATTTCAAGTAACAGTGGTTATTTTAC
>NW_013953505.1:89921-92734 GCF_001266775.1 Austrofundulus limnaeus
AAGAAGCTTAGAACACTGAGGGTTTCTAACCTGGTGTCCTTCATCCGAGGGACCAAAAGGTTTGATTAAAGCCCAGTATCTTTTTGGTAGAGCAATGGGCCCACTTATGAGGCCCCCGCTTACCTGGGTTGTACCCATCCCCAATTACCATTACCATTACCAATTACTCTCTTGTACCTGTTGGTTAGTGGACACAACGGCACACAACAGAATTCACCTTTTATACCAGTAGCTCACAGATGCTTTAACTTTTATGACTTTTTCATGGTCTAGTTCTAGGAGCTAACGCTAAAAACAATGTGCAGTAGGCAGGATCCAGAAGTGATGCTTGTGGCCTGAATTTTAACAAAAGTACGTCATTAATAGCCATGGCATATAGGCTACTACTTTGTGGTAAAGTCACAAGTGACACATGACATCATTAAGCCCCGCCCCCCGGTGGATCCGTCCTGTATTTTGGAGCAGTTGAGTTGGCAGTATGCTTCGCGGCATAAAAAAACATGGTGATGTCCGTGTGACAATAAATAAATTTAATTTTAATCTATACAAACTCAACAACCTACAGTTTTTCTAAGGTGACATAGTTAAAGAAAATATTTATCAAATAACATCTAGTGTTATAACTAGCTGGAAATATCTTTAAGGAACAAGTCCTCCATCTGCTGCCATTGGTAACACCATAACTGTGACCCCTGGAAGAATGGTCTTCACTATGGTGAAGATTGTGGGGATCCCTTTAAATAAACAAATTAATTTAGTTTTCATCTGTAGGTTCAGATAACTGTTAAATATTAATCAATACTGGTAACATTTGTCCACCAATAGACAGCTAAAWTGCAGCTCCGCCCCACTTTGAGCCAGTTTTCATGTCAGCAGTGTATATTCTCTAAAATCCTTGACTCTATGAAAGCCAACACTGCCTGGARAGAACAGAAGTGAGTCTGGCTTTCAGTCAGAGCACATTTAGTCACAGGGGACAAAACAGAGACAAAACAAGAGGATAACGCTCTGAGCAACAAGAGGAGAGCAAGGATCCACGTTCTTGTTACTGAAACAACCAGAAGACCATTTCATCAAGGCAGAAATATATAATTTTTAATTTTACTCTTGAAGGAAAACACCCAGTGGTTTACCTTGCWCTTTGAAGTTTGGCTTGGTTTTAATCATTCCGACAAATAGGCCTTCAACAACCTTGAACTCTGCTATCATGGGGCCTTGTGTGCCGACATAATCCACATGTTCCCCCAGTAGAAAAGGGATTACTGTGGTCCAAATACAAGCGTGGAAAAAGGCCCTCTAATTGGTGCAAAGTAAAAAAAGCTGCATTTTAAATCATAATATAGAAACACAAGTTCTACTGCAAATAACTGTTATCCAGTGTTGGCCTGATTCCAATAATCTGCAACTTTATCAATACAGATAGTTATATTGGGCCAGGAAACAGAACATGAGATGATACATTTGAATCTAACTAGTGGCTTAACACTTCAAATGAATATTTTCATAGACAAGAACAACAGTGGTACATAGAGAAAAGTATCTTATACACAGTAGCTCTAGTAAAGTTGTAGTCAGAAGTTTACATCTCCTCATCATGGGCAAAATTGTTTCATCTGATGCTATTTATTCAGAGGTCTKATCAYGTTTTAAATGAAATGTAATGTTTTTTTGTCTTGTCTGAGGCTGTTTGATCTGATGTCTAAGAACATCCTAAAATGTACACGTAACGAGGTCAGTATTACACATACATACATGTTTAAATACACAGGGTGAGRCAAAAGGCTCAGGAAACCCTTTTATTTCAGTCAATAAGTAATGGGAGAGGGGACGTTTCTTAGACTGTCTGGAACATGGCTGTAATCTAGAAAGCTGTCATAATGGATCAAAGTCWAAATGTTTCCAATAGGAAATTGGTCCACTATTAAAGACCTGAAAAGGATTGCAACAATATCTATTTTGGTGCTAAAGTTATCAAGACAGAAAGCGTAAAACTTTTGTTGTTCATCATCAAATAGCTGTGTATGACAGACAATGTTCCCAGATGTTATTGCACTTTGTTATGTTGATAACTTCTGAACCACAATAAATATTGCACATCTTATTATTACTAACTGCCAAGATGTCTGTCAGTCTGTGTCTCATGTCTTTGTCTCCTTCCAGCTGAAGACTGGTGGACTGACACAAACCTGTGGATGTTAGCTTGTTAGTTAGCTGTTAGCGGACGTAAAGTTGGCAAAATCTAATACAGTGTAAGCTAATTGGTTTGCTAACAGTTTCCAAAGATAGTGAAAAATCAACAAAGCCCATCTATTGCTTAAAAATTATGCAATAGCTAACACATGGCCACACGTAAGTTATTGTGTAGCCACACTATAATTTTTGAGTCTGACTATTAGCATGGATAAGTTTGAACGAATGAATGACATTCTTTAGTCACTTGTGTTCTGGTATACGGTACAAAATCTGTTTCCTGACAATCATCAAGGGCGTTCATTGTCATCTCATAAATATTAAGAAAGATGAATCATTCATTTAGATTAAACCTACACCTAATAATAATAATGATAACTTTAATAATAACAACAATATAGAGCTCGATGCCAACCATCACTGATGTCCCTCGTCATGGACGAACAGACGAACCATACCGAGAGCATTTCTATTGTCCCCCACTTCGGCGACGGAGGACAATAATAAGTGTGGGGTACATTTGAACAGTTAAACTGAAAAAACAATGTAAGGTACAGTGGGTAAAATAAGTATTGAACACGTCACCATTTTTCTCAGTAAATATATTACTAGAGGTGCTAATG
>NW_013953505.1:94143-95723 GCF_001266775.1 Austrofundulus limnaeus
ACAAAAACCAGAATGTGAGTCTTTTCCTAAAATTTCATGGTGATATCTTGAACACTGAGGAAGTGATGAGGAAAAATAGAAAACAAGAAGGTGAGAGGGTCACAGTGGTTCTGCTGTGAACTGCAGCAAGAAAACATGAGCTGATTTCACCTGAACAAACATCAATAACTTCACTCATACTTCAGATAATCACAGGATTTTGGTCTTATTTTGTTTGGTTTGTAATGTTCTTTAGGAATCTGCTGTCAGATTCATTATTGGTGTAGGATTAAACATTTATCCACATCCCTATACATTGTGTATTTCTACATATACAGAGTATCTATGAACTTTTGTCCATACAACAGCTTGCAAAAGTATTCACCTCCTTTTCTCATGTCTCTCAACTCCAAATTTTATGGAATTATTCATGAACTCACATGAAGTTTACTTTTTAGCTATTTTGCTACTTTAAGCTTCAAACTACTATTCAGCTATTTTGAGCTTTTATCTATATTTTTCAAGTTTCGTGTGTTTTTAGCTTTACCAGCCCTGTGCTACTTTTAGCCTCTGGCTAGCTTTTTGCTACTTTATCTAGCATTCTTCTACTTAAAACTAGAAGGTATGATTCTGATACTTTTGCTTTTTAACTACCATTTTGCTACTTTGTTGCTTAAAATTACTACCTATTAGATAATTTATTCTACTTTATACAGAACCTGTCCTGTGGTTCTAGCTTTGGATATGTTTACACGTAAACCGTTCTCATCACATTTTATGCCATTTTTATTTTTTGCAATTAACACAGCTTCAGTTAGACCCAATAAAACAGATAATCTGTCCTCTGAAGACAGAACCAAGTCAGATTTGGATCTGTTAATAAAGACGAGGAACACTTGGTCCTGTGTTTTTTGTGTAGTTGCTCAGTTGTTGGCAGACATGGCCTCGCTGCCACTAAGCTGTGTGACTCCAAAACATTAAAAATGTCAAAGTTATCAGGTTTCTGTGTCTTGACGCTGACAGACAGCTGAAAGAAAAGGTCAGCTTTTCTTTTCTAAGATAGTGGAAGAGGTCAATAACACAGCGAATCTCGTCGCAGAACCTCTGCAATTTCAAATTACAGCGACAGAAAAAAGTCTTGTTTACCTCATTATTTACAGATAGGCTAACAGGTTTTGGTAATTTGTTGTCTGAAGAGTCTGATTTAACAAGGCACTGTTTCAGTGCTCTATAATGTGCACAAACAAACACTATGTTCAGTCATGAACAGAAAATGAAACTGGAAGATAAACAGGTGGAACAAGTGGCCTAAACATTACAGAAACCTGCAGCCATTCATGTTGGGTAAAGAAATATTTCCATGACAACACTTCAGGTGATATACTGCAGTACAGCTATTAAATAAATATTCATTACAAACCCAGCAGATTCACATTGTGTAGTCAAATCTGTACAGGGCTAAAGTTATCTCAGACTGCTACATGTTGGCCTAAATTTGTTGTTTTATCTTTGTTCTACTAAAAGCTGTTGTTTGTGACACATGAAAACTCTATTATTACTGAAAGATTTGTAAATATTATATTTTACATATATTTATAGAT
>NW_013953505.1:97267-99911 GCF_001266775.1 Austrofundulus limnaeus
AACGTGCCGAGTTCTGAAGCTGGGGTCTAAGAGAGACATTTCTGTGCATTCCTGAGAAGAGGCCTCCACTTTTAGACACTTCAAGACAAAAAGGACTGGACTGCTGCTGAGTGGTCCAGTTATCTTCTCTGATGAAAGTAAAGTTTGCATTTCTTTTGGAAATCAAGGTCCCAGAGTCTGGAGGAAGAGAGGAGAGGCACAGAGGTCCAGTTTAAAGTTTCCACAGTCAGTGATGGTTTGAAGTGCCATGTCATCTGCTGGTGTTGGTCCACTGTGTTTTCTGAGGTCCAAGGTCTTTGCAGGTGTTTCGAGTTAATTAGCTGATTAGAGTGTGGCACCAGGTGTCTTCAATATTGAGCCTTTTCACATTATTCTGCATTTCTAAGATACTGAATTAGTGATTTTCATTTATTGTCAGTTATAATAATTAGAATTAAAGAAATAAACATTTGAAATATATTAGTTTGTATGTAATGTATGAATATAATATACAAGTTTCACTTTTTAAATGGAATTACTGAAATAAATCTACTTTTTCATGATATTCTAATTTTATGACTAGCACCTGTAAGTGCTGCTCCATGAGTTTCTCACAGCAGCAGGTGTGAAGTTAACATAATCACCTTATGCTGGTTGTAAAAGGCAACTTCTCTGTTTCAGAAACAGTCAGAATATTTCTATTGGCACAAACTGTCACAGAGTTATGGTATAATGCAAAGCAGGAGCTTTTCAAAACTCTCATCTACAGCAGACATGTAAAATGGATTCATGCTTTTTTGTTAAAGTTTAGCTTTATTCATTTATATTTGGCCATTAGGTATCATTTATTAGAACTGAAAATCTTAGAGCAGAATGTGAATGTTTGTGAGGAGGAGGTTGCTTATTTGTGTGCGAGTGTGTGTACATGGGGGGTGTCACTCTGTGCGTGTGTGTGCGCCCTTGTTTTTCCTACATCGTGGGGCCCAGTTTTAAGGAAAACGCACCCTCGTGGGGACCGGATGCTCAATGTGGGGCCCAAAGCCTGGGCCCCACAACTTCGGAGGCTGATTTTGGGTGTGAGGGTTGGGTTTAGGACCAAAGTGTGAATTGAGTTTAGGTTAGTTTTAGGGTCAGGTACCTGTGAGGTTAGTTTTAGAGTAAATGGTCAGGATTAAGATATAAAATTACCAAAAAATGAATGGAAGTCAATGGAAAGTCCCCACAAGTGTATAAAAACAAATCTCTGTGTGTGTGGACAGGTTTTTCCTACAACGTGGGGGAAATTTTACCAACAAAAGCAGCCTCGTGTGGACTGAAGTGAATCGTGGGGACCAATGCCAGGTCTCCACGAGACCAAATGCAGATTACGGGTGTGGGGTTAGGTTTAGGACCAAGGTTTAGGTTAGTTTTAGGGTCAGGTAGNCACGCACGCACGCACACACACACACACACACACACACACACACCCCAGCCCGCCCTGTGACTCCTGCAGGCTCTCTGCAGCAACAAAGCAAACAACTAGTGAAACTCAACCTGCCTGCTGAGCTCCCAATACTACTTCTTAGCACAGCCCTTTTCAGATTCAAAATACCTTTGAGGAAAGGTATTTTCAGATGCCAAGTAAACTATGCCGAGCCCTCCCCACCCCCACGCCACCCAGACACACACACATGTGCTGAAATGGGCGGGACAGAAGCGGAAGGTGGTTCTTAGAGACAGAGGCCAATTTCAAGGCGTTTAGAAACAAAAATGATGAGAAGAAGAGTTTATTTTCTATTTAAACAAAAACAGCATTTTAGTTACTTTATTATGGTATATAATTTAAATATATGCCTGAAACACATAATCTTTCCCCTTTAAGGCTCAGGGTGCAGTAGGGGGCGCTCATGAGCTCAGAGAATACTCTGAGAGAATACACTGAGCTGCAGAAGAAGTAACAAAAAGTTACAAGCTGTTGTTTCCATTAATGTCAAAAACAGTTTCACAATCGCAGTGTTTCCATTAAGTAAGAAATGCTATTAAAGTCACGTGTGAATATGATTGTTCTCGTGATAAGTCATTACAAACATGGCGGCGATGGATGTAAACAATCATGCATATTACTACCACGACACTAGCGCTCATCATCAGAGGAGACGTTGTTGTCTTATCGAGGCTTTTGAGCGACAAGCCTCATACTTGGAAGCGGCTACGTATGCTGTGTTTTTGGGAAATTGTAGTCGGTGATTTTACTACTTTCTTTTACTACTTCTGTGATTTTACTACTACTTCTACTTCCTTTTGTCTTCTTCTTCATCGTCTTTTTACCAGTAGAAACAGCCGGTTCTTGATCATGTGACTCCCATGATGCGAAAAAAGTGTTTCCATTGCAGTTTTGCAAAACACATCAATTTTTGATACGGCCAAAAAACCACCTCATCCTAGTCCAAAAACATTTTGTTGAAAAACGTAAGTTTTTTCGGAGTTGACGTGTTTCCATTGAGCAAATTTATTTTCGAAATTCTACTTTGCGTATTTTCATGGTCAATGGAAACGCAGCTACAGTTAGCAAGCCAAGTGCAGCACTTTTGTTACCTGCTTTGTTCAGTTTAACGAAGTAAAAGAAAAAGTAAAGTGCAGCAGAGATCCATTTGTTTTCTCTCTTGCCAAACCTGACTTTTAGAAT
>NW_013953505.1:101065-102174 GCF_001266775.1 Austrofundulus limnaeus
GTGTGTGTGTGTGTGTGTGTGTGTGTGTGTGTGTGTGTGTGTTTGTGTAACATCAGTTATCAGCCATAACTGCAATATTAATTTCGATATTGGCTGGAATTTTTATAAAAAAACACCGATATGAGATATAGAACATAACTCATTAACTTCTGCCAGTCATATAGTGAATAAGTTGTTCTGTAGGTTCATGTATTTMTAAATSTGATTCTGATGAACTGAGCGCCTCACCATCCATGAACCTCAATGTTGGTATCTGTGGTCATTTAATTAATTATTAGTACTCATCTGGGTACTAGTACCAGCACATAATTTTGATTTGAAGTAAAAAGTGGTATTGATGCATCCCTATCTGACAACCTGAAGAACAGAATTCTTTTTTCTGACTTTAAAGTAGAAAAGTTTAAGTTTGAAGATAAAGATGGTAAACTCTGCCTGCTGAGTGACAGCTGCCCAGCAGGTGATATGAGCTGAAAACTTTTCTTCAGCTCAGTTCTTCTTTTAATGATAAAGCCTGAGCGTGTTGGCAGTGGGGTTTCAGATTTTCACTGGGACTTGCTGACCCTCCTGTACCCRGTTCTCTCTGCATCACTGGTCTCGCCGCGCACCAACAGATGGTTATCTCTGTTCGTCTCGCCTCAGGCCCGGTCCGCCACTATCTCTCCGAGAGCTGATGTTGAATTTCACACTCCGTGGCCTCTGGATTAGAGAGGTTAGGATTTGGTGGCTGAGCAGGTGGAGGTGGAGAAGAAAAGGTTGGAGCTGTCTGTTGATGGTTAATAAGGAAGGTATGGCTCTGAATTCTGAACATCTCTGCTGGAGAAAACTCTGACAGCAGGCCAGTAAAAAACAAAACAAAAAAAAYGAATGAAAGAAATTTTAAAACCTTTTTATTTGTTTCAATAAAATAAAATGTGCCCTACAGTGTAAATGGACACAATCTGTCAAATAAAACATGACTGAGTCTCTTCAGTGTTGAGTAGATCTGCAGGATTTTCTTACAGATGAATTTTGACATTGCTAACCAAAAAGTTAGCTTTACTTACTCACAATCCACTATGCAACAACATAGGCTGTGTCCAAAACGACAGGCCGGGTCCTCCGGAGGACCC
>NW_013953505.1:108681-110730 GCF_001266775.1 Austrofundulus limnaeus
CACACACACACACACACACACACACACACACTCCTGTCTGTAATCTGGTTCCTGGAGGCAAYCTGCACAGAATGAACAACCACCATCATTATTCTGAACTATGACTGGGCAGGTTTTTTGGGGACTAAATTCTTCGGGTTCATTCTTCAGATGTTCACACAAGTGCGTACAGCAATCATGGCTTCAGATACACCCCCTRCCAACTCACTTACTCCTCTGGCTAAAAAAATATGCTCTTACTCTGCAAAGGTTTTTTTCTACAAACACCATAGTGTGTCACATTTTGTTGATATAATATGATGTTTTGTTTGTTTTCCCCCTCATCTATCCTTGTGTGGTATTTCGTTTTTCTTTTAAGGGCTCATGATGTCTTCATGATGATGATCCTTGCTCTGTGCAGGGATCTATGGTTGCATGACCCAGGGCACCTGTTCTCCTATGTTTGTTATGTTCTGCCTTCTTGTGAATGGGTGTTCTGAACTGTAATTTCAGTGTGCTCTGTACAATGACAATAAAGGCTTATCTTATCTTATCTTATCTTATCTTATCTTATCACCTTTGTCATTGTTTTCAGGTTTCTCATCTTACTGCTTTTTGAGCTCTAACTCCTTTAGTATACTTCCATGTAGAAAGGCCATTCAGACTTTAAATAAAACTTTAGACATTCAACTTTTACATAATGATCCAGGTTTTTGCTATCTTCAACAGTTTTTGTAAAATCAGTATTAAAGTTTGTGACCATTTACTGTTTCTCTCACATCGCTCAGTGTTTCTAAGGTGATGGAATAAATATAATGTTTTGGTTAGCCGTGCCCACCACTGCATCCCACCACTCAGCTACAAGACACACAGACACACTCCCCCTGTTCCAAAAGTCACTCTGTGATGTTCACTGGATATTTTATTTGTGTGGATTTTTCCACAGCTGCAGGAACAGAACAACATTTAAAACTGTGACAGAAATTGAAAAATTGCTTTGGTCTGTGTTGGTACCTTTTATAATAAAAGGTTCTCTCCTAAAAGAACTAAAGCAAAGCAGAAAACCAAACTGTGAAGCAGGGTCRAGTTTCAACCTGTACAACCAAACAGCAGCATGTTTCTGAAGAGTCCATCAGACTCGGACAGCAGCAGCAGGTGTGCTCGTACCTTTGCGCTCTGAGCGTTTCTTCCTCCTCCTCTTGAACCTGCGGCGGATCAGGCAGCAGTGCGACGCCGCGCCGTTAAAGCTGTCCAGAAGCAGAGCCATGGCTGATCCTGATCCGTCCCCTGGGCTGAGCTCTCCCCACGCTCAGCCTAAAGCTAAGTGTTTGTAAAGACAGRGCTGACACAACTTCGAACAGAGGAGGAGGAGGAGGAGGCAGTGTAGCGTGAAGCAACAGAACTGTTGGCACATTGACCTGCTGTGGTAAATGGCTGTCAGATAAATGGGCTGGGGTGTCTCTCTAACCTCCTATTGCTCCTTCCTCCGTCAGCCTCTCCAATCATCATCCACTCTTAATCCCTTTCTGGGCATCCAACAATCCAAACAGCACCTTTTGACTGTGCTCCTGTCAACACAGACCACTGAGGGCTACAGAGGTGCCATGCTGCTTCACGGGTTTCCTTATTTTAAAGAATGACCGTTTGAAACCAGAACTGTTTGGACAGAAAACGTAGTAACACTGGGTTATTTTAATCACTGTGTAGCTGTAGGATTATACTGCAACAATGAGCCATGTGTCAAACAAAAGGCCTGTGGGCCAAATGTGACTCACCACAGCATTCTACATGGCCCACATGAAATAAGCTGCTTCAAAGCCAGTGTTGGTCATACATCTCCCATAACGCATGTTCATTATTTCACCTGTGAAAGTATGGATTCCCACCACTAGGTGGAGGTACACAGGGTTCAGACCATAACAACTGGAGTGCTCAGAAATAACGTGAGCGTGTGATTGGTTGTAGAAGCTCAGAACTAAAGCAAAATGGTGAAGACTCTGGATTTCCCATTACTGTACATGTTGACAACAGAGCAGGAAAAAGGACTGATGATGTAGAAATCATTAAAAC
>NW_013953505.1:114215-115543 GCF_001266775.1 Austrofundulus limnaeus
TAATGGTAGAGTTCAGCTGGTGTCTTGGCTTTCTATGACTTTGTACACCTCCCTTTCTTCATGTGTTCAATTCTTTTTCCCTGTGCCATTCCACATTATTACAAATAACTTCATTTCTGGACATTTATGGTTTGATTTCTTTGTATGTATGAATCACTTGGGTTGTTACCGACATCTGGTGAAAATTTCATGTCATTAGCACCTCTAGTAATATATGTACTGAGAAAAATGGTGACGTGTTCAATACTTATTTTACCCACTGTATGTCCATAATGCTCATGTGGTCCTCATGAAAATGAGTTTGACCTCCCTGGTCTTGGCATGTAGATCAATTATATGTTGTGCTTCATATGTTAACATTTTGATACTTAACTACACATTAATTTTTTTTATCAACCTTTATTTAACCAGGCAAGTCTCTT
The DNA here is from genome assembly GCF_001266775.1 of Austrofundulus limnaeus. Classification (NCBI taxonomy): domain Eukaryota; kingdom Metazoa; phylum Chordata; class Actinopteri; order Cyprinodontiformes; family Rivulidae; genus Austrofundulus; species Austrofundulus limnaeus. The sequence continues at coordinate 114,638 of NW_013953505.1, forward strand.
TTGCATGGGAGGCCTGGGCCTGATGACAAAGTTTTTTGATCTGTGGGATAAGTACCCAGAGGAAACCCACACAAACTCRACACAGAAACACCCCAGATCCAAACTGGGGATCAAACCCAAGACCTTACTGTGAGGCAACAGTACTAACCACTGATCCATGATCCACTTGATCATGCTGCCAAGTAACTTAAAAGGGTCCATTGACAACTTTTCAGCAGATCGTGTTAAACAGAATTACACGTTTTAACCTTTGAAAACCCTTAAACCCGTGATAGACAGGAGGACAGGATGGAAAAACACCAGGATATACAACAACAGTTAAACGTGTAAAAAGGACAGATTGTGACACTTACAGCCAAGTTTGAGGGCCATGGTTCTATCTGAGTGGGTTGGTCAGCTTGATTTGACATCAGCTACTGCTGCTCATTGATTGGTTCATTGACCGGGTGATTATGGCACACAGAWGAGAGTAACCTTACATGAATCATTTACAATGACTAACATTGTTTTCACTCAAGTTTAACTGAACAACAGCGGTGAGCTACTTAACAACAACAACAAGTTAACTTTAGCTAGCAGTAGCTTACCATTCATACTGCTGGAAAATCCATTACGTTGAGTTTAGTGTAGTTTATTTTTGTTGAGTCAGGCCTTATAATGCAAAAAGGCCAATAGTGGCCTCTGGCTTCAAAGGTGCACATTTCCCAAAAAAGGATGCCCCCACTCCACACACTCATAATCCTGGCTATGGGACTGATGAACACTCACACAGACAATAGGCTCAGCTGGATCAAAAAGGAAAATCCTATTATTACATACCAGGGGTCAAATTTTAAAGGATTGCATGGAAACCATACTAAAAGTGAACCTACGGCCAAAAGGCGGAAATGGCGTACGCCAAAAAAA
>NW_013953505.1:115753-118150 GCF_001266775.1 Austrofundulus limnaeus
TGTATCCCCTCTGGTCTGGGAACGTCTCGGTGTCCCCCAGGACGAGCTGGAAAGTGTCTCTGGGGAGAGCGGGGTCTTTCTCCTGCCCCCCACGCCGCACCCAATAGCGGATAAGCCGGCCGGACGGACAATTTAAATTATAACTCTAATTCAAGCAGAATAGCCTATTGTCAACATAATTATGGAGTGTGATTTATTTTCAACTCAAAATATCTTCAAACTAACGAAATATAAAGTTATTAGTGAAGAAAACCCGTCTGGATAACAGCAGACTGACTTCACGTATTCTCCTAAATCACTTGTATGCACAACTTAAGAACAAATCTGTGCGTACGAACGGTTCTTGCATGAGGCTTAATGTTTGAAAAATTAGAATTTAAAAAGAAAATGGTCATAAAACTRTATTGGGTGTATTAATGGGAAGAAGTCCTATTTTCAAAAGTAAAAAAAATTTATCAATTAAAAAAACAAACTAAAAGGGTTTTTTGTTTGTATTTAAACAAAAGGCCTTAAAGTGTTAGAAAAGTATATTTTACATTTGCTATTTTAGGCTAAGGTAGCTCTAAAAAATTGACTAGTCTATTTTATTGTCTTGTTATGCAAGGTGTTTGATTTTTCCACTCAGGAACAATAATGGTCAAGGATTAAATGGCTTTTACTTTGTTAAAGTAACACTGAAAAAGTTGTTTTTTTTTTCTTGTTGTAAACATCAAACCATGTAAAGTAATAAAAACAGGTCCATTGTCCCTGCAATACCTGCACTTTAATTCAGCAATTTTTATTTGTCTTAAAAGACATTTGAAGCAGTGGTGTAATAATYCATCAATCCACATCGATGTATCACTCAAATAATTAATGATTCTCATGATTCATGGAGACAATTCACTGAATTCACTATAACAAGTCTTTGTCATTTGACTTTGTCAAAAGAAATGAAATACTGACTGAAAAAAGAGAAATGCTTTAAATCGTTTTTGAAAAAAGCAAACAGGACTTCATGTTTGGATAAAAAGGTCATCACTGATTATTTTAAAGACTCTGCTGAGACTCAGCCTGAGCTCCAAATGTCTGCTGGTTTGTATTCAGTGCCACTGATCTGAGCTGTAGTTACAGCAGAGAGGAGGAGGAGGAGGAGGAGGAGGAGGCTGCTATAGAGCTGGACCATGTGGCTAAAATTTATATCACAATATAACTCCTAATTTCATATCAATATGAATAAAAACGTCAGAAAAACTGTCAAAACACCAATATTTACTGTACCTTCAAACCTGATGAAACTTTAATTAAATGATGACGAATCAGAACAAAAAGTGAGATATCTCCAATTTACTGTATGACTAGTCATAATTTAATTGTTGGTGTCTTAAATAAGTTTCAGAAAGTCAGGAATTYATTGCAGATATCTTGAATAAGAGCCTCCATACAATCTAACATCATTTCTATTGGTCAGAATGTAACCAGAGACGTATCAAATATGTATTTTAACTTGTCAAAATATATTTAGAGATATCTTGAATAACTAGTCATAAACCAAGTTCAGATAATCTGGAACGTAAGAGTGGTGAAGCTGAATTTATGTCAAAACAGCCTGCCATACCTGTCTGTGTTTGCTGCATCAGCTTCACTTTGCTCGACAGCTGCTGMTGTTTTCTGAAGAGAGCTAAAACTTTTCTGGAGGTAGAACAGATTTGATGTGTTCCTGCTCTGAGTCARCACCAGACTCCATAGACTAACTGTATGTTTTTATTTCCTGTGCCTCCGGTCGAGGCAGATGGCCGCCTGTCCTGAGCCTGGTTCTGCTGGAGGTTTCTTCCTGATTAGCAGGGAGTTTTTCCTCTCCACCGTTTGCTCAGGATGGGAGACTGTGATGAAGTGATTCAACACAATCTGCTGGTTTCTTCTTTACATTGTTCTATTGATGTACAGTGCCCTGAGACAACGTATGTTGTGACTTGGCGCTATATAAATAAACTTGAACTTGAAAATCATATTGTCATTGCAATATTAAGTACTGTTATCACACACGGCAGGATTTTCTGATATCATGCAGCCGTAATAATTGTGTCTTCATGTGTGACTACCCAACCTAAGAAACAGAAAGTTTATAACCATGTCAGACACGTTAGTTTCACACTGATCAGATTTTTACTGTTTAATGAATAAAATGTGTCAGAAACTGATTAGAACTGTTAAAGTGTTTTATTCTGTGTCAAACTGCTGCTCTGATACAAGTGAGTTGGATTTGGACTGGATTGAATCATTCGTACTGTTTGTGTGGAGGGAGTGGTGATGCTGCCTGGTCCATCATCCTCACCTTCATGAGATGAATAAAAGCTGTGTGTGTGTGTGTGTGTGTGTGTGTGTGTGTGTGTGTGTGTGTGTGTGTGTGTGTGTGTG
>NW_013953505.1:119150-121568 GCF_001266775.1 Austrofundulus limnaeus
TGTGTGTGTGTGTGTCTGAGTGTGTGTGTGTGTGTGTGAGAGTGTGTGTGTGTGTGTGTGTGTGTGTGAGAGTGTGTGTGTGTGTGTGTGTGTGTCTGAGTGTGTGTGTGTGTGTGTGTGTGTGTGTGTGTGTGTGTGTGTGTGTGTGAGAGTGTGTGTGTGTCAGAACGGGCCAAGCTGTTTGGACCTGTTGGTTCTGCCACTGCAGGGAGACAAGGTGACTTTCACTGTGCTGACAGACTGCAGCACTGCATTCTGGGTAACATCAGGTCCACACCTGTTCTCTGCACAGTTAGTAATGAAAACCATGAAAATGTTTGGCTCCTGCTGTAAACGTCTTTTAAACCAACTAAAAACACTGACTTACAGTGCAGACGTTGTGGGAAACACGAAGGTATAAAAACATTTTAGAGGCTGATGAGCAAAGATTCACCAGTTTGTAACAAACTGTCTAAAAATAGAATAAATTCAGTAAAATGTTCCTTAAGAAAAACATGAACATCCCATCATGGATAGCTCAGTAAGTAAGTAAACTTTATTTCTACAGCACCTTTCACAGACAAACATCACAAAGTGCTTCACAGAAAGCAAAACTAATTAAAAACAATAAAACAGATCACAGATATGAAAACACAATGAAAAGCACATTAACTAAAAGCCTGTCTGAATAAAAATGTCTTAAGATGTTTCTTAAAAGAGTCAGTAGAATCTGAGCAGTGAAGGGACAGAGGGAGAGCGTTCCAGAGCCTCGGGGCCACCAGCTGAAAAGCTTTAGCTGTGTCCAAAACAACAGGCCGGGTCCTCCAGAGGACCCAGACTCCCCTGTTGAGGCGGGCCGGGTCCTTGGTAGACCGGGAAGACCGGAAAAAAAGAGGCTGTGAATTTGGACGGTCCAGCCTCCCCTCCTTATCCCGGCGTACGTCTTGTCACCTAGCAACTGTGACGACGCTAAACAAGCAAACTTAAATCAAAATTAGAAAAATATCAATACATTAGCATTATTAATATCACAAAACTATAAAATTAACTTAAANCACCTAAGCTTAGTTTATGTTAACAGAGTACCATTTTATCCCCAAAACAATGCACATTTTATTATTGTTTATTGTTTTATAGAAAACATCCTCATTATTGTAATTAAACAGCTCTGAACTCCACACTTCTTTGTTTGGCTTGTGAAAACTTGGAGAAGAGAAATGTTTTCAAAAAGTCCTCTTGTCTCACTTTGAGTTGGAGAGGAGAAACAGCTCCATCTACTGTTGAACAAACCAAACCTTCTCAGGTTCACCAGATGGAAACTGACTTCAGGTTTTCTTCAATAAACGGTGTGAAACTTGGGTTAAAACTGATGATGGAAGTTGTTGTTTTTATTAGGAGCAGGTAGATTGCAAAGTGGTTAAGTTGCATTTACTAAAAAGGGCTCCAGGTTTCAATAAAAGACAGAACTGTATTCAAAAACATTGTCAAAGTGAAGAAATGTTACAAAAATATCAAACAACCAACCTGTATTGATCTTCTTTTCCTATGAAGACTCTGAAAATGACCAAATGAAAATGACCATTAGCTGCAATTTGTTTATAACAAGCACATAAGAATCACCAGGAAGCTTTTAGCCAACACTACCCTCATGTGGCTTCGCTGAGAAACACATGACAGCTCTGTGTTACAAAGACTGAAAACTGTTGATATGACTCACTATAACCAAAAAACCTGCCATGTGCTTCTGGCTTAAGGCTTTTTGTAGTGTTTTTAATGCTTTGACAAAATGTCTGCCATCTCTACTGTAAATAATAAATTACATTTAATTCACATAAAAGACAATAATCTCTAGAATCAACCGTAACAAAGTATCAGCAGAAGAGGCCTTTGACATCAGAGCTCCACAATGTTCACCATTCAAACATCAMCATGACCTGAAATGGGCACATTTCTGCTAACCTGCTAACAAATAATAACTGTTTAGCAGGTTAGTGGTTTTGTTTGACAACCATTAGCATGGACAAATTAGCTTCCGCTAAATTTACTTCTGCTAAGTTTAAGTCTGAAAACACAACCATCCCCTCACACCTGCTCCTGTGTGTGAATGTAGCATCTGTAACATTTTCATTTAGCTGAGTAGCTTTTTGCTAACTTTGGAAACTGTTAGCAGACCAGAAAGCTTATGATGAATTTGTTTCTGCCAACTTTAAGTGTGCTAACAAAAACAAAAAGAAGTTTCTATAATCTAACTGACTGAGAACCTTCACTCGTGAAGTCATGCACATCATTAGCATATATTTTCCACCACACTCGCAAAAGATCGGACAGTCGGAGTGGGTTCAACTGAGAGTCAGTGTTTATACCAGGCTGAGTCATTTCTACCTTCTCCTCTCTGTCAACGCTCTCTGGTTTCATTTAAAAGAGTCGATCATCAGATAT
>NW_013953505.1:122568-126574 GCF_001266775.1 Austrofundulus limnaeus
TCCTTCGTCGCTGCGCTGTGACGTATGCAGCCGACAAATTCGACCTTCAGAGGACCCGTCCTGCCGTTTTGGACACAGCCTTTGTCTCCACTGGTTTTATAATGGGTTCCAGGGACCACCAGCAGCATTTGATTAGAAGACCTCAAAGTCCTGGATGGACAGAGAGGCCTCAGAAGGTCCAGGATGTATTTGGGGGCCTGACCATGAAGTGCTCTGAAAGTTAAAACTAAAACTTTAAAACGACTCCTCAAAGCCACAGGGAGCCAGTGCAGAGAGAGCTTATAATATTATATATTTTTATATTTCTACATTCTCCTCTGTCAACACGTTTCATTTAAAACATCAGACGTTTTCCAAAGTTAAAGTTCTAATATTGACTTTCAGCTCAGTCCTCTCCTCAGGTCCCATTAATAATCTGCAGCTACAGGATGTCCCTGAGCTAAACTGTCATCTTTATTAGAATAATATTTAGTATAGTTAGTTTAAAACATTACAAATATAAAGATGTTTATTTATACAGTTTATCTGCAGATATTGGGCTTAGTTACTCTAAGTGAAAATTTATTTAAGATGTACTTTTATTTTAAGCAATCAGGAGTTTTCATGTGTCAAACAGCTTGTTGAACAGATGTTCAGATCAACAGATCCCTTCAAAATAAAACTGTTGCAGTAGATCCAGGTTCTTGTTCTGGTGAACTAAACAATGATTTAAACAAAGACCCTCCTCTGTAAACAACGATTTAAACAAAGACCCTCCTCTGTAAACAACGATTTAAACAAAGACCCTCCTCTGTCGCTCGTCTCACGGTCCTCTGGGGGGATGTGTCTCAGTACGTCACAGAGAAGGTGAGAGAAAAAACAAATCACAGCAAGAAATGACTCAGCAGTTTGTCGTCTCTGCATCGACAGTCTGACCAGCTGTTAATGAGGGTCTGTGACCACCCCCCCGCCCCCCATCCTGCGCCTCATCAAACTGGTGACCCCCCCGAAGCATTAAAACCTGCTACAGAACACACAGAGATGAGCCCACCTCATGGTAGACAGCGCGGGGGAGTGAATCAATTAAAAACACTGAGGAGACAGGAAAAGTAAAAAGTGCTGATTGGAGGAATGATTCAGGAATCATTCACATCAGCGTCTCAGTCTGTATCGATGCTGGGAAGAAGGAGACGACAGTCACTGATGAGTCAGGTCCATTTACTTTGATTTTTCTGTTTTCTGTCAGAATAAGAGTCTCGACAATAAAAGGAGGTAAGTGTCTCTGTATTATTGTCTGCTGCCAAAAAGACAACAAAGATTCTACCCCTGTGCGTGTTTGATGATCTTATTTTAAAGAACAAACTGATCTTACTGAACGTGTTGTTAGCCACAACGAGGACTGGATGATAATTCAATAACAATATGGTAAATGGTAAATGGTCTGAACTTATATAACGCTTCATCAAGTCCCTCTGGACCCCAAGGTGCTTTACACTTACACACTTTCACACACTGATGGTGGTAAGCTACAGTGTAGCCACAGAGGTGGGGCTGCCATGCACCGGACCCTCTGACCACTATCAGTAGGCAAGGCAGGTGAAGTGTCTTGCCCAAGGACACAACAACTGAGACAGCTGGAATGGGGGATAGAACCGGCAACCCTCCAGTTACAGGACAACTCCCCTAACCACTCTGCCACAGCCGCCCTACATRTATCATGATAGACACTAGGGGTGCAACAGTACATGTACCTGTATCAAACAATACAGATTTTAAAAATTTACTTTATCAACATGTCTTCTGAAGATGCTCTGTGTTGAAGGATCAGTGGATCTGTGTTCAACTACTCCACCTAGGCTGTATTTTTGAGCACAGATCCACTGAGAAACTTGCTGTTTCAGCAACTTTAATTTAAAAACTGGACTTTTGAGGCTAAACAAATGTTCAGAATTAATGTAAATAAGTTACGAGTTAAAAGGGGCGTGGAAATTTATCTTTTTTGTATCGAAAAAAAATCGAACCGTGAGACTAAAATATTGAACCGAACCGGGAATTTCCTGTATCGTTGCACCCCTAATAGACACGTGTTCATTATCAACAGAAAACACATTTGCTATAACGTAGATAATTTCACTAGTTGCTAACTGCTAACGCTTGATAAATTTCTGATAAAAGAAGCTAGGACCTATCAGCTAAACACCACTGTGAAAGCTAAGATTCACCTTCAAAATAAAAGCTTTAAACTGTTAATAGACCACAAATGCCCACAAAAAATCACTTGTGTTTTATTTTGAAATGAGTAAATCAGGTTCTTTCTTTCGTTGTCGGCACATTCAAGCTATAGAGTGCTAGCTTGCTGGTCCTGTCCACCAGCATAGGGTTAATAAGAAATTAATTATTGATTTAGGAACATTTACACTGAAATGCAGCATCTAAAACCTGAAGAGGGTGTCAGTACAATGCCCCAACAGCTAAAAGCCTGCAGCTAAACAAGATAAGCTAGCAAAAAAACCTGTGTGGAGTGAAAGTTGAGAATGATGCAACAGCTCCAGAGGAAACTGTGGATAAAAGAGGAAATGTCACCAGTTGGCATGATTTCAAATATTTTAAGTTTGACAAGAGTCAGACGGATTTTTATCTAAACCCTAATCAATAATTATCAATATCAAACTGATATGAAATGCTTATATTATCATAAGTTTTTCAGCTGTACCCAGCCTGAGCCACGACTCAGACAGATACTGAGCTAAAATTTAGCATGGTAGTAGCTGAGAGTCATAGAATCAGTCAAACCCACCCAGCTCAGAGACCCTGGTGTTTCAGCTCATTGTCAGCTCCTGCATCACATCTCTCTGAAACACGACACACAGTCACACTCTAAAAATGAAATGTTGGATTTACTTAACCATGTTATGTTACCTGGTTCCACTTAACTGAGTTGAGTAAATTCAAAGCAACATGCTCGTGTTCTTTGGCTAAAAAACTGGTATATTGCTTTGAATTTACTCAACTCAGTTAAGTGGAACCAGGTAACACAACATGGTTAAGTAAATCCAACATTTTCTGACTGAGCTTTCAGCTGATTTAGAAGCCCTGTGTGGAGCCATCAGCTCATCTCCTGTCCTTCAGCCTCCTCTGCAGCTGACGAGGCTTTAGCTGATGTTAGCTTTGTCTTCCACAGCTGAAGGAATGTGAAGATGACTGGTCGCTGAGGAAGGAGTGGCTCCTCAACCTGAACTGAGTTGTTTTGGTCCAAATGGTAACCTGCCAGTCTGGTATTCCCAAAATAAAAGCTTCCATCACAATTGATGAAAAAAATCCAACTAAATTCTCTGCGACCCACAGCCTGTTAGACCGTGGTTAGATAGAGACCAATTTAGAACAAAACTCCTTAATCACAACACTGCTACATGATTAATTCTTATAAAATAATTATTGCAGTCATTTCCATAACATGGACAAGTCTGAATCTATTATCTGTACCCGCTTCTTCCTTTCAGGGCCAATGGTGTTCGTATCCAGCTGTCGAGGGGTGGGGTACACCCTGGACAGGTCACAAGCCCATCACAAAGACACAAAGAGACAAATGAGACAAACAAACATTCACTCTCTCACATAGGGACTATTTAGAGTTATCTATTAACCTAACAGTCATGTTTTTGGTCTGTGGGAGGAAGCTAGAGTGCACGGTACGAAGCCCGCCGGGGGTCAGTGGGAAAAATGAAAAACAGCCACCGAAAATCAGTGCGCACGGATTGCTAAACTGTGCGCTCAATTTTTGCAATCCGTGCGCACGGATTACTAATCTGTGCTCTCAGTTTTTGCAATCTGTGCGCACGGATTACTAAACTGAGGGCACGGATTACTAATCTGTGCGCTCAGTTTCTGCAATCAGTGCGCGCAGATTGTGTCGACAGGTTGGACGCATGGTGTGTGTTGTACAATCTGTTTTGTTGTATCCGGTTTTATTGTGAAAGGCTAAACAGGAAGTGAATACTGTGAGTGCGGGGACAACTGGGGTTAGTGT
>NW_013953506.1:0-2648 GCF_001266775.1 Austrofundulus limnaeus
AGTAACAGTACATTTACTGTAATATTTAAGTCAAAACACTGTAGTAACAGTACATTTACTGTAATATTTAAGTCAAAACACTGTAGTAACAGTACATTTACTGTAATATTTAAGTCAAAACACTGTAGTAACAGTACATTTACTGTAATATTCAAGTCAAAACACTGTAGTAACAGTACATTCACCGTAATAATAAAGTTATAACACTGTGGTAACAGTACATTTATTGTAATATTTAAGTAATAACACAGTAGAAACAGTATATTCACTGTAATAATAAAGTTATAAAACAAGTAATAGTACATTCACTGTAATAATAAAGTTATAACACTAGTAATAGTACATTCACTGTAATAATAGTTATAACACTAGTAATAGTACATTCACTGTAATAAAAAAGTTATAACACTAGTAATAGTACATTCATTGTAATAATAAAGTTATAAAACAAGTAATAGTACATTCACTGTAATAATAAAGTTATAAAACAAGTAATAGTACATTCACTGTAATAATAAAGTTATAACACTAGTAATAGTACATTCACTGTAATAATAAAGTTATAACACTAGTAATAGTATATTTACTGTAATAATAAAGTTATAACACTAGTAATAGTACATTCACTGTAATAATAAAGTTATAAAAACAAGTAATAGTACATTCACTGTAATAATAAAATCCTAACACTGGTAATAAAGTGAACTCACAATAATAAAAAAGAAAAAACTGAAAAAGTCTATAATTTTTTTTCAGAAACGCTTAAGAAGTGTTGATCAAAATTATTTTAAATATTACAAAAAATGTGGATGACAGAAGGAGAGAAGGAGATGAGGACTGGACCAGGGGTTCTGGACGGGTTCTGGATCAGGACAATCCTGTTGTGTTTTCAGATCTAAAAGTGAAAGCTCGTGTGTGTCTTTGGACATCTGAAAGTTCTGATGGTAGTGAAGGTTACTACGAAAAATCAAAAACTTTCTGTCCTCCATTTTGTTCGTTTTACTCCGTATTTGATGATTTTTGTAGTTTTTTATGGAAAAACTACAAAAGCGCAGCGCGACGTGCTGACGTCACACACGCGTCACTGTGGAGGAATGTGCGGAAACTTCTGTGTACTTTTCTCCTTTTGCTTTCTGTCGAAGAAAAAGGCTCCAAGAGGCGTAAAAACTTCGGGTAAGCGTCTAAAGGTTCGGAGGTGAGGGTCCTGGGAGTGTGCGGGTCGGTGCGGGGTGGCTGCGGGTCGCAGACCGGGTCTGTGCGGTGCTTTTTTCCGGGCGAAGCGACTGGAAAGTTACAGGCAGTTTGGGTAAAATGGAGGCGGTGAGGTGGAGAAGAAGGCGCTGTCCGGGGCTGATCAGGACCATGGCTAACACTCCGGGACCCGCGACCCGGGGCCAGTTCTCAGAGCCAGGGAGGGATCCACCACCGAACTCAGTGGGGGTTTCTGCCGCCGAGCCTCACGGAGAAGTTCGGTCCACGAAACAAGTTTGGAGGAGTTGATAAAGCTGAACGGAGCTGAAATCTCAGCCGCAGCTGCGCGTCCTTTCCCGGTGAAACTAGAGCCGCGACYCGGGGTTAATTTAGGTCCTAAACAGAGTTTACATCCAGGTTTAAAATTATTTTTTCATCGGTTTGAACTCGTTTAAAGCTATTTTAAATAAAATAAAACTAATATAAAGAGTTTTTTATAGGTTTGAACAGGTTTAAATCAGTTTCAATGAAGRCCTGTTGAATGGTTCAATTAGTTTAAAACTAGTTGAAAGTGCCTTAGAGCGACTTTCATAACGTCATTTACACTGATTTGAGCATATTTTAACGCATTTAAACTATTTTACATAGGATTTAAGTACCTTAAGTCAGTTCAAAAGAGYTTAAATCTGTTTAAAACAAGTTTTACTCTGGTTTCAAGGTTTATGATTTTTTGTATAGTAAGTTGAAATCCATTTTAAACAAGTTTACATGGGTTTTAACAAGGTTAAATTTGTTTAAAGCTGGTTTAAATAATTTAAACTGAGATTAATGAGTGTTCAGCTTAATTTACATTTTTTAAATGGGTTTCAGTTGACTTTAAACCAGCTAAAAACAAGTTTAAATCTGTTTCAAATAAGTTTACATGGGTTTGAACAAGAATAAGTTGTTTTAAAGCAAGTTTTACCTTTTTTACATCAATTTGACTAAGCTGAAATCTCTTTAAAACAAGTTAGTAAAGTATACATATGTACATGTGTTATATGCCAAATCCACAACAGTCCCATATATAGTTACCTCCGCCAAGGGCGAGGTAATGTTTTCGGTCGTGTATGTCTGTCGTTCTGTCTGTGGACAACATTACTCAAAAACTTATGGACGGATTGTCATGACATTTTTACCACATGTGTGTACTGGGCCAAGGAACACACCTTTAAATTTTGGTGATGTTCCGGATCACGATGCGGATACAGGAATTATTTTTAACACTCTGAGATCGGCAAAGCTGTGATGCTTTCACAGGGCTTCTGTAAAAACAGTGAGCTGGATTGGACAGCACGGAGTTCAAACTTTATAAAAGTAATGTTAAAGTCACATTTAATGATGAATAATTTTTACCATAATATGCACATTTACAGAACGTTTTGTGACCAGGAAGTGTGTGACTGCTCCATGAAACC
>NW_013953506.1:2748-6577 GCF_001266775.1 Austrofundulus limnaeus
GTTTTACATGGTGAAATGTGACTGATGAAAACTTAGGAGCTTAATCCCACACCAGTTTGACCATGAATAACGAACGTCAGGTGACCAGTTGGACTTTTTGTTTTTCACATTGGACTCAATCGGGAAGAAATCCCATCATACTGCTGCTTAAATGTTCACCACGTCAGAACTTATTCAGCAAATGTGTTTCCATCTCTGCTTCTGTGCGTTAACTCTTACAGGATGGAGGAATTGGTCTTGGCGGAGGTTTGCACTCTCCGAGTGCTTCTTGTTGGTAAATTGTAATAAAATTAGTTTATTTTGGTTTGAATTAAGGTCAACTGATTTGAAAATATAGGTTTAATTCAGTTTAAAGAAATTTGAACAAGTTTAAAACTGTTTAAAATAAGTTAGAATCAGTTTAAGCGAGTTTAAACTGGATTTAATGCAGGTTTAATCAGGTTTTTAGGTCTTAAATCACATCAGCTATAAGGAYGTTTACTGAAACCTCGTCACACATCAGCTGTAAAATGTTTCTGGTTCTGTTGGTAGAGATTTATTCAGACTGTAAAATGTCTGGTTCAGACTGCAGAGCTCAGAAGCGTTCTTTATTAGCAGCAGATAATTGTAGAGAATGCAGAGCTGTGATTGTTTTAGCCAATCAGCTCTAACTGGGATGTTTGATCCCACAGTTTCCTCTTCCAGCTCAGCATGGCGGCTCAGACCGTGCTCTCGGTCGGGGTGTTTCCTGTCGGCGTTTCCCTGACAGACGACACTCAGGGACTCGGCTACATGTCCAGGGACACGTTACCYGCCCCTCAGCTGGTGATGCTGGCCAACGTGGCGGCGGTGGCGGAGGGCGGCGGAGACGCTGACGGAAGTGTGGCGGACGAGAAGGAAATGATGGAGCTGCAGACGGTGGGCTGCAGCTACTCCGACAGCGAGGATGAGAATGTCATCAGGTCAGTCGGTCCCTTCCTGCTCTAACCTGTCAACTCACCTGAGCATCTCGTTAACTCACCTGAGCGTCTCGTTAACTCACCTGAGCATCTGCACAGGTACAGCTACGACAACCAGAACAACCGGGAAGTTTGCATCGTCGAGTATCCGGAGTCTCCGAACCCGGCCATCGAGCTTGCCGCCAGCGGAGACTACAGAGGTGATGATGATGATGAAGARCACGCAGCCGAAGCAGTCCCCTCGAAGCCCCGCCCCTCCACCTGCACCGACGCACCTGAGCCGAGCGCCGCTCCTGCGGTCGCGGCCCCGGCTGCCGCAGACGGGGCGCAGAAGAAGAAGCCGCTGCGCTGCAAGCCGTGCCACTTCCAGGCGCAGAACGAGCAGGAGTTCCTGGACCACCTGAGCACGCACAGCCTCAGCAAGATGATGGTGGTCCACCAGGTGGAGGGGCGGAGCAAGAGCAAGGCCGCGGAGACGGAAACACCTGAGGCCCAGGCTCAGACGGGCGAGGGCAGCGGCGAGGCGGCGGCGGGAGACGTCAAAGGGCTGATCAGGTGCGAGCGCTGCGGCTACAACACCAACCGCTACGACCACTACATCGCTCACCTGAAGCACCACAGCAAGGAGGGCGACRACCACAGGTAAGCCTCACCTGCACCTGCACACCTGCTGGCTGTGGGATCAATCCTGTGCCAGCAGGAAGTGAATTTGAATTGCTCAGATTGAATCTGAATGTGCAGAATTTGAAACTGAATTTAAAGTTTTGTATCTGAATTRATTTGCTTTGAAACTGTATTTTGGTTTATTAAAAATTCAGTTTGACTACTTTCACTTTCAGTCCCATAATTCAGATTTTTGTGTCACATCCTGGYCCTTGAGAAAGCCAGGCAGAGTAATCAAACACAGATCCACAGATTTACCAGGCATCCCGCAGATCCTTAAAAAGCATTAAAAGAATGAAGATGAATTCAAGGCCTTTTAAGACTTTTTAAGGATCTGCAGGATGCCTGGTAAATCTGTCGATCTGTGTTTGATTACTCTGCCTGGCTTTCTCAAGGACCAGGATGTGACACAAAAATCTGAATTATGGAACTGAAAGTGAAAGTAGTCAAACTGAATTTTTAATAAACCAAAATACAGTTTCAAAGCAAATTAATTCAGATGCAAAACTTTAAATTCAATTTCAAAATTTTAAATTCAGTTTCAATTTAATGAAATTTATTTTCAAACCAGTGAATTGAATTTCTAATTACACACATTCAGATTCAATCTGAGCAATTCAGATTCACTTCCTGCTGGCACAAGGTTGATCCCATAGTTGGCCTGCAGGTGTGTAACTGTGAGCTCACCTGTGCAGGGTGTTTAAGTGCACGCTGTGCCCGTACACCACCGTCAGCCAGTACCACTGGAGGAAACACCTGAGGAACCACTTCCCCAGCAAGCTGCACACCTGCAGCCAGTGCTCCTACTTCTCCGACCGCAAGAGCAACTACATCCAGCACATCCGCACACACACAGGTACACACCTGTCCCAGCCGTGTCCCCACCTGTCTGTCCCTGTCTGCACCTGTCCATCCCTCAGCTCTCAGGTGTGTCCGGTGTCATGACGTGCCGTTTGTTTTGGACAGGTGTGCGTCCGTTCCAGTGTCTGTTCTGCGACTACTCCAGCTCCCAGAAGACTCACCTGACCCGACACATGAGGACTCACTCAGGTGAGTGTGTGGAGACAGGTGTGACGGGTTCATAGGACCCGGGACACCTGAGGTTGGTGTGTGTGTATGTTTAACACGTGGAGTGTGTTTGTGTGTTGGTTCATAGCAGATGACATTTAATCAGTTGTTGATTGCCAGTTAGACCTGGTGATGTCACTTCCTGCAGCTGATAGTAGGCACCTGGTCTGACACCTCTTCTCTTCAGGGATGTTTACAATTCTTCTTCCATGCAGGTGTCTTGATGGTGGTAAGTTAAGCATAGCTGCTTGGCTAATGTAGATGTCAACTTTAGGTCAACTTAAACCCAAACTCCTGAATAAAAAGTGTTTCTTTGTTTTGCTGGACAACAAAGTTGTAACATTAGACATTAGCTGATAAATATTTACTTCAGCGATTAAATACCAACTGTAATAATGCTGTAGGTTGGTTGGTTTTTATACATTTTTAAAAAAGATGTTTTTTATGCTGCAAAACAATGAGTTTTACCGGATCATCTGGTGYGAGGATGTTTCAGCTCGTATCCACCCTGAAGTTTAATTTTGGACAATATCTGTCAATCAAAACTTTTAATGAAACCAGASCACCTCGACTGAGAGGAAAATATAGAAATAACTCCGCCTGAGACTGAAGATGTGACGGAGAACAGAGCTGCTTCCTGTTAGCTCTCACGTTAGCGCCTGAGCTAATACATAAATACATTATATATGGCGATATAGCGTTAGCTCCCAAACTAATAATTTGTTAGCTTGGGAGCTAACGCTCTATATATATATATATTAGGGGTGCAACAATACATGTACCCGTATCGAACCGTATCGAACAATACAGATTTAAAAATTTACTTTATCAAGAAGATGCTCTGTGTTGAAGGATCAGTGGATCTGTGTTCGACTACTCCACCTAGGCTGTATTTTTGAGCTCAGATCCACTGAGAAACTTGCTGTTTCAGCAGCATTTAATTTAAAAACTGTACTTTTGAGTTTAAACATGTTCATAATCAATTTAAATTAATTACAAGTTAAAAGGGGCATTGACATTTCTCTTTTTGTATCAAAAAAATATCGAACCGTGAGACTAAAGTATCGAACCGAACTGTGAATTTTCTGTATCGTTGTACCCCTAATATACAGCGGGTAAAATAAGTACTGAACATGTCACCATTTTTCTCAGTAAATATA
>NW_013953506.1:6587-11637 GCF_001266775.1 Austrofundulus limnaeus
TATATTTACTGAGAAAAATGGTGACATGTTCAGTACTTATTTTACCCGCTGTATATTAGGGGTACAACGATACAGAAAATTCACAGTTCGGTTCGATACTTTAGTCTCACGGTTCGATATTTTTTTGATACAAAAAGAGAAATGTCAATGCCCCTTTTAACTTGTAATTAATTTAAATTGATTATGAACATGTTTAAACTCAAAAGTACAGTTTTTAAATTAAATGTTGCTGAAACAACAAGTTTCTCAGTGGATCTGAGCTCAAAAATACAGCCTAGGTGGAGTAGTCGAACACAGATCCACTGATCCTTCAACACAGAGCGTCTTCAGAAGACAAGTTGATAAAATAAATTTATAATATCTGTATTGTTCCACACAAGTGTGTGTTGAACCTAAAACACTGTTTGATACGGTTCGATACGGGTACATGTATTGTTGCCCCCCAAATATATATATATATATTATAGCTAGCTGGATGGAGCTGATACAAAGGTAGYACAGACCTTAATTTCTAAAAGAAAAATTGCTATTTTAAGTAATTAGCCTATGATAACGATGCTAACACTAACAACAAGTTAACCCCTGTTATTTCTATGTGCTTGGATCTACTTGTAAATAATTTATTTAGCTTCTGTAAACACAAATCCCAGTTACTGTCCAATAAAATATCTGAAAGTAGGATTTAAACGATTCAAAACTGTTAGAAAGTTGTTGTGGCAAAACATTGTTTCCACACCTCCTGTTTTTAGCCGTCGATTGTTGATCCACTTTTTTCTGACACACTACTTTCAGAACACATTTTTTAAAAWCTTTCTCCTGATTGKAGCGGCTGCARCAACCATACACGGCACAGAATTTATGCATTTAAATGCTGACTCAACAGAAGGAAACAGCACTGCGTTTACTTCCTGCCATGACGTCGATGCTACGTCATCTGAGGCCCAGCAATAATAATCAGTAAAGACTTCTAACTGGTTTCCAACGTCAGGTCTTTTGAAGGGTGAGCCCATCGACAGAAAGGCTGCTCGTTGTATCCTGYCTCATATCTGCTCCAAAGTTTATTCTACCAACCGGTGAGAAACGTCCAGACTCAGGGTGGGACTTCCTGATTCCRTCTTGGTTTTATTTTACTCACAAACACACACTATCTGATGGAAATGTTTCCTTGGTTCAGATTTGATGTGGCCTGAGTGACCCGGGTCCTGACAGGTGGTTTTGGGGTTAGGACTCTGATTGTATGCTTGCTGTGAGTTTCAGTGTGTTAGCTGTATTTTTCTCTCTGACTAACTGCGATCCTCTCTGTTCTGTTCTGCTCTCTCTGAAGCGGACCTGTCAGACTAACACGGTAACGTCTCGTTTCTCTCAGTTCTCTTCTGTCGTATCTAGAGACCAGTGGTGGGCACTAGTCCCCTAAAGCGCAACTGCGCCAATTGTGGACCTAAATTTTTCCTTTGCGCTTTAGGGGTTGTACTAATTTCCTTACATGATGTGCGGATTTGTGCTTTCTAAATTTAGAAATGAGTAGCGCTAATCGCAAATAATATTTCACATTTGATCGTCGATTCCGTCTAAAGTAAAGGAAAAGTACCGTCTAAACTCACTAAGTTTTGTAGCCACATCATTCATTAAAACTTCGTCATCATTTTCTTGGACATTGGTCTCTTCTTAACACAATGGAGCTGCGTAGCAGAAAGCAGTTGGAGCTACTTCACTGGGCGACAATCCAGCTGCGGTTCTGATTTGCAGAACCACACTGAGCTGTGCAGTTTGTTCCTCCTCTCCGAGGGACACCCCCGCAATAAATATTAAACAAATAAAAAAGAAAGCAACACGGAACAGCTTAAATTCACGCTCTTACTTTGAAAAAAAATGGGTTCCTGTTCTGTGTCCTGTAGGCTACCCAGAATGCATCGCTTCAGTTTTATAATAAACAGTTTAAAATTACTAATATATCTGCATGTTTTCTTACCGAAGCCCTACCATAAATGTAAGAAAATGACCAAGAAGCAGTAGAACTATCAATCCACAACTATTTTTAACATCATGATTTAAAAGCCTGTTTCTACAAATCACCTCCCCAAACTGCGATGACATGTGCCAAACTGTGAAAGAAAATATTTCCACTAGATGGCAGTAAAGTGCTGACTTTTCTCTTACCTGGATGTTGTCTGGTAAACAGAGATAATCTTGCGTTTTAAATTTAGCTTCCTCTAAGTTTTATTGAGCATATTTGCTTTTGAACTTGCGGACCTAAATAAACCGACTAGCACTTTAAAAATTGCGGAACTAAAATTTGAATTAGCGCTGCCCACCACTGCTAGAGGCCAGTTCTTGGTGAAGCTTTAAGATCTGAGAAATCCTGATTGTATTGAATGTTAACGAGTCAGCTGATGGACAAAGTGAACGTCCAGCTTTAATCTGAACCAGCCGTTTGCTTCCTGTCCGCAGGCGAGCGGCCCTTCAAGTGCGACAGCTGCAACTACCTGGCGGCCAATCAGCATGAGGTGACGCGCCACACCCGGCAGGTCCACAATGGGCCCAAGCCCCTTGCCTGTCCGTACTGCGAGTACAAAACGGCGGACCGCAGCAACTTCAAGAAGCACGTGGAGCTCCACCTGAACCCGCGCCAGTTCCTCTGCCCGCTTTGCAAGTATGCCGCCTCCAAGAAATGCAACCTGCAGTACCACATCAAGTCCCGGCACTCGGGCTGCGACGTGGACCTGGACGTGTCCAAAGTCAAGCTGCGCATCAAGAAACCCGGTCCCGATGGTGCCGACGAGGACTCTGATGCCAAACGAGACACGTCGGAGAACCAGTCCGGCATCGAGGAGGACGTGGAGGAGGACGTGGACATGGAGGATGACTCCAGCCCCATCAATCTGTCCGTTTGGAAGACCAGCGCCGACCCAAGTGAAACTGCCGAGAACCCGGACGTCCCGTCTGAGAAGGAGAAACCACCAAAGGTCAAAGAGGTGGAGAAGAAGGTCACGACTAGGCAGAAGAAGGTCAAGGAGAACTTTAAAGACGCTGCAAATACCGACGGCAAGGCAAAGAAACGAGTCAARAAGCTTCCGGCTGTCCAGAACCAAACAGAGGACCCCAAACCCCTCAAAGACCAAGCCGAGAAGGAGGGTTCTGACCCGCAACCACCAGAAGAACCCATCCCCGAGAAGGAACCTCAGAAGAGCGACAACAAAACCCTCAGCAAGACCAGGAAGTCTGGTTCTAATAGGTCCAAGAAGAGTCCAGAGTCACAGAAACCCAACGGTTCTGACAGAAAACCCAAAGTGAAGGGGGTCAAAGAAAAGCCTGCCAAGAGGAAAGGATCCGAAGCTTTGGATCTGTCCGAAAAGTCCTCTAAGACCCGGCGTCTGAAAGCTCCTGAGAAGCTGCCATCCAAACCTGAAGACGCCGACAAGAAACTCGAGTCCGGTCCAACAGAACCGCCCATTAGARCCAAGCCTGTCAAGCAGGGTAAGACCAGAACCTCCAGCAAGAAAGCCTCAAAGAAAGACCTGACAACCTTTGAGACCAGTGAGGTCCTGGAAAGTTCTGATCAGCCAACAGGAAGCGGTCCCGCTCAGACGGCTGAAGTGACCCCACCAGAACCCAGACTTCCTGACCAGCCCGACAGTTCCCGAGCGGACCCGTCAAGCCCGACCTTCGTCAAACCCTCGCCGCCAYCCCGGCTGGTGCTCCCGGGTCAGCGCGGCAAGCCGGCTGAGCCTGAGGACGACGAGGGCATCCACAGCAGCCACGAGGGAGGAAGTGACATCAGCGACAGCGCCTCGGAGGGCAGCGATGACTCGGGCCTCAACGGGAACGGCGCCGGCCCGGCCAAGACAGCCGACGACCCGGAGACGCCCACCGACGAGATCCCCACGCCAACGGAGCTGAAGGGCCACACGTGCATTTTCTGCGACCGCACCTTCCCGCTGGAGGTGCAGTACCGCCGCCACCTGAACCGCCACCTGGTCAACGTGTACTACCTGGACGCCACGGCTCAGAAATAGGACTGGTGTCCAAATTTAAAATCACGTCCATGTTTCAGTGGCCACAAGAGACGAGGCCATGCAGACGGCCCGTCTCTGTCGTGTTTTTTTTTTACTTCCTGACAACCAGATGAACTTCCTGAGAGGGGTCAGATACCAGAGCGATGATGATGATGTGTTGGATCTTTTTTTTTTTCAGTGTAAATATTTATGTGCAATATTCCCCTGTAGTTGAGATGCCAAAGTGTTTTTTTTTTTTTTTTTTTTATGTTTGTTATGAAACATAAAATAAACTCCATCAAATGTTGGTTCTTTGTGTCTGAAGTTTCTTCAGTTCATCATTGGTCTTTTCCTTCTATACTTACTGTAAATTAAAGTAGCGGTTCTTATGGACCGTTATAAGGGGCAAACTATACTGCACAACCAGTGGTTGTTACGTCCTGGTAGCTGGAGGCTATATCTATTCCTGAACCAGTTATTGAGCTGATTAATGATAGACCGGCACCGCTAACTGAGCAGCTGGAGCAGGTAAATGAGAAGGAGACTATTCATTTGTGTTAGCATCAGAGAAGCTAACAACTAGCATTTACTGTATAAGCTGGTGCTAGCATCAGAGAGGTTAGCAACTAACATGGATAAGCTGGTGTTAGCATTGGAGAGACTAGCAGCTAGCATAGATAAGCTGGTGTTTGCATCAGAGAGGCTAGCAACTAGCATGGATAAGCTGGTGTTAGCATCAGAGAGGCTCGTGACTAGCATGGATAAGCTAGTGTTAGCATTGGAAAGGCTAGCAACTAGCATGGATAAGCTGGTGTTAGCATCAGAGAGGCTCGTGACTAGCATGGATAAGCTAGTGTTAGCATTGGAAAGGCTAGCAACTAGCATGGATAAGCTGGCGTTAGCATCAGAGGGGCTAGTGACTAGCATGGATAAGCTGGTGTTAGCATCGGAAAGGCTAGCAACTAGCATGGATAAGCTGGCGTTAGCATCAGAGGGGCTAGTGACTAGCATGGATAAGCTGGTGTTAGCATCGGAAAGGCTAGCAACTAGCATGGATA
>NW_013953506.1:11647-32512 GCF_001266775.1 Austrofundulus limnaeus
TATATATATACAGCAGATGAAGAGTGCCTGAAAGTTAAACAACCATGTCCAACAAGAATAAAATCTTGCAACGACCTGAAACAAGTCCAGAGAGATGCATCATTCCTAAAGTTTTCAATTGATAGCGTTTGGAATCGCATTGTTACCGCTAAAATGCTGTTCATAGCTAGATTTAAGAGTCTCAACAAATAAACATACACGTTTATTGGAAAACAAAAAGAGGACTGAAGTGTAAACAAACAAACAAACAAACAATAGAACAACTATGGAACGATTTTCTGAAACGTTTACATTTTTATCAAATWTATTTTAACAGATTGCAAGAAAGTCGGATCCTTTGTAAGCAAAATGCAAGAAAAAACAGGATAACTTGGGCTACGTTGCAGTGCATTGCAAAATACTGTCTTTGAGAATATGCATTAGTATCTGTAAAAAAGGTTAATAATGTCACATGATGATAAAGAGCAGGCATGTTTTTATGTGCTAGCCTATGTCTTAAAATGTAAATGTTCTTTATGATACACAAAACAGCTATTTTTATTGACATAGGTGTTCAAATCGTGTTCGCTGCGCATTTATGCGCATTTGCTACGCATACTGACTGTTCAAGAATCATAACCTGTGACCTCCTCACGTGACGCTCGGTTTGAACCAATCGTCTGGCTCGTTGTTGCGAGGTGCTCAAATTGTTCGGAGGTGCTCGCCAACATGGTGAGTGTTCGCCGCTCAAAAGTAAAGTTGTACAATATTAACGATATCGATTGAAATTGTCAAAAACTTTAGATGTTATTTTAATTATCATTCTGTTAATATACGCCTTATTGGGATTAAAATGTCGGGTTGCTGTAGACAACAGGTTAGCTTGTCGTGTTAGCATTAGCGGCTTATACTTGCTGTCATGGCGCTGGCTATGATCTGGAAATCTAAAGCTGTATGTAAAAAAGCTTTAACAGGAAAAACAGTACGAGTTTTGCTGCTTATTAAATTAAGCTAATATATACGTTTAGCAATGTTCAGAAGCTGTGGTTTAGGCTGTAATGTTATCGCTCTTCAGTTTATTCTTTTCCAGAGTTTAGGCAGCGCCTCTTGTCATTCATTAAGACAACTAGCAGTTGTGTCTTTGTTAGGAACATATTATTTATTATGATTGTTTGTTATTTTTTTATTGTTTGTTTGTATTTTAAATATGACCAAAGTGAGCTGGACACCTGCATTAATTGCCTTAATTTGTCTTATTTAATGTGTTTTCAACCATCGTTTCTGCTCTAACATTATTATTATTATGAATATTAATATTATTAGTAGACCATCTAGTGTGTTGTTCTTACTAATCTAATGCAGAGTTCATGTAACTTCTCTAAAAGATTCATATTTGTGATAATTAAATGGGAAAACTACCATTATATGCACAACAATGTTACGTGTATAAAGGTAATTACATAAAATATCTAAACTATAATTTTCTAAGCTTGTTTTAGGCCAAATTTGTTACTTTTCTGACTGTTTCTAAACTCTAAATGCTTGATATGAATGCTTAAACCCATTAAAACACACATCAAAAAGGATTTCTCAGCCTTTACATAAATATTTTAAAGAAAATAAGCTGAACGATAACATTTAGGAATGAGGATGAGTTCATTTAAAATTAAACTGGATTTTAAAGTTGAAAACAATCTGAGAGAAACATTTGAAACTCAAAACAAAGGTTTCTGTCCAGGAGATGATCCTGTTTTTATTGTTACATCTCACTCCACCTGCCAGAGAGTTAAACTGAAAAAGACCAAGATTTATATTGTAAATTTAATTTATTTAATTGCCAGACGTCCAGCCCATGAACTGTTGACTTTCAATAACTGTGTCCCCCTGAGCAATTTAGTTGAATATCCTTGTTTCATAATATTGTGATGACAGTAGTTGCAAGCAATGTACACGTTAACACTATATTGGCTGTGAACATTTAAAGTTGTTGGGATTATGTCATTGCCATGTATTTTTCTTTGCAAAAAAATCTAAATAATTTGTTATTGATATTGTGCACAATGGGCCTCATGCAAGAACATGTTCGTATTCTTATCCTAAATTTCTCTTTTGTTCGTACAAAGTAGGGGTGTCCCGATCCGATATCAATATCGGATATCGGTCCGATATCAGCCAAAAAACGAGTATCGGATTTTATCGGACTGCATAAAAAATGTCCGATATCAGCGCTCCGATATTAGCAGTCCGTTCCAGCAGTTCACTGACTCCGCTCCAGTGTTTGGATCCAGCAGCGCTTGGATCCTGCTTGTAGCGCTCACGTGGTCATAACAACAGCAGCGCTAACAAGTTAGCAAGAATGTCGGCAGCAGAACTTTTTATTTTCATCAAAAACAGAGTTGCAGCTAAGTGTAAAGTTGTCATGCACAAGTTTTCCGAGGGGAAACACAGAACCGTGAACGTTTTAAACCGGAGCGACAACTACTCTCCACCCTGGCAGCAGCTTTGCGGTTCAGCCTCGGTCCAGTGACCGCACACAGCCGCGCTGTTTCGGAACCTCCTCTCTGGTCGGGTCGGTGATTCTAAGCGGGCAGAAGCGAGGACAGCACGCTTGTTTTGACATCCGTGGATTAGCTCTTGATGGACAGAAGAAAGGAGAGCACAGCTTTTGTTTTGAAATTTAAGCGCGACATGACGAGAGCAGTGATAAAAACTGCTCCCTGCAGGAGAGAGAGGCTGATCTCCACATGATGCTCAGACTGTAGAAAGTGGAAATTTAGCACTAAGAAAGGTAGCTATCAATTTAAATAACTAATTCTTACTATTTATTTTTTGCTCTTGTTATTAGAGTGATGTTTAATCTGTTTACACACTTGTTTGAGTGAAGATTAAGTGCAATGATCACGTTGTTTTAGTTACAATCAGTAAAATTGGAGCTGTGGACTCTTAACTTTGAACAGACAATAATGTGGGGTTTTGTTTTGTCCCCACCTTCAGTTTTTTCCACCATAAAGCAGCACAAGGCTGACAGATGGTAAAAAAAATAACTGGAGTGATTTTGAATTATTTTACACTGTAAAAGTACATTTTGTTTTTATTATGTTATTTTTTTAGGGTATTGTAATTTATTTTATTTATTAAATTGTATAATGTTCTTCAGTGTAAAATGTATGTGATCCATTGGTTTAAAATAAATGGGTCAGTTTTTCTCATACCTACTCTTTTTCACTGTTTGATCTGATCAAGATTTTTCTAAGATTTTACATTACAAAATAGGTAAAAGTGTGTGACTTGCACTGTTATAGTAACGGGTCAATATCGGTATCGGTCAATATCGGTATCGGACATTTCTCAAAGTTGTAATATCGGTATCGTATCGGAAGTGAAAAAGTGGTATCGGGACATCCCTAGTACAAAGGGTTCGTACGAACATGTCACGTCAGATTCAACAAACTCTTCTATCTTCAGGAAAAGTGTGTAAATGAGCTGCGTAAATTCCACCTGTTCGTATCCAGTTGCTCGTGCACGCGAGAGGAGATTAGCATAATTTCCACCCCAAAAACACCATATAAGGCTATGTTTCCTGCCTCAGATACAAGGAAGTGTCCATTCATGAAAATGACAGCGAAAACTAAAAAGAAAAACTTTACGAGTTCAGAGAATGAAGTCCGTCTGTCAGAGATCCAGAAAAGAAAATCTGTCATTTTTAGCAGGTCAGCTGTGGRATAAAAAGAGCTGCTAAAAGTATAAACAACTGTGTTAAATCATTTTCATTTATTCAGAAGCGGCAGCGTTGCGCACCGTACACCCCCACCCCCGCGCTGTCGCAAGTGGTCTCAGTTGCAGTTCTGAAATAAGCATTTTAAAATGATTTCAAAATAAGTCTGGCACTTTGGAGAAAACCCAGGACTTGCTGGAGGGATTATATATCCCCTCTGGCCTGGGAACGTCTCGGAGTCCCCCAGGACGAGCTGGAAGGTGTCGCTGGGGAGAGTAGGGTCTCCTGCTGCCCCCCACGACCCGATCCTGGATAAGCGGCAGAAAACGGACGGACGGACAATTTATATTGTTAGTCTAAATTATTACATTTAAAATTTTAACTCCAATTAAAGCAGAATAGCCTACTGTCAACATAATTATGGAGTGTGGTTTATTTTCAACGCAAAATATCTTCAAACTAACGAAATATAAAGTTATTAGGGAGGAAAAAATTGGTGAATGCCACAAGTTCTCCTAAATCACTCGTACGCACAACTTAAGAACAAATCTGTGCGTACGAACGGTTCTTGCATGAGGCCAAAAGATACTATGCACTGATACATTGTTGACTTATTGTGCAGCCCTAAGCAACTTTACTAATTGCCTATATTCCACCTGTATTTTTTGTAATTTATCTGTTTGTGATGTTTGCTCTCTGCAGTCGTCCTCAGAGACTAGTGCTGGGCAGAGCCAAGCAGCTTCTTATCCGGCTGTAGCCCCTGCAGCAATACCTCCTCCATATGTAAGTCAGTGTGACCGGTTTCCACCACATTTAAAGTTTTTTTCTTCTTACTAATTGTTTTAAGTTATAATGTGATCCATATTAACATTTTTTTAACATAATACACTTTCTCTTATTCACTCTTTTTTTTKGCTAGATGGCGCCACCAGGAATACCGCCCCACTACCCCATGGGTATCCCCCCCATGGCCCAGCGACCGCCCAGCATGACTCCAATGCCGCCAGGTATAATGCCCCCTGGCATAATGCCACCAATGGCTGCACCGCCAATGGGACAGGTATGTTTTTTGTTTTGTTTTGTTTTGTTTGTTTGTTTGTTTTGCTTCATCTTCTGAGGTCACACATCTGTGTGTACAGTATTTATGCTTCTGCTTTGCATTAATAAAGAAATAGACTTTTACAAAATGGTAATGAGTGAAAACTGTCGTCTAAAGTTGTTTTTTTGTTGTTGTTGTTTTAATATTTTATTGAATTAGATCATTGTGGTTAAAAGAGGCAGGATCTATAGTGACCAAATGTAAAATTTCAAACATAATCTTCATTAGTTTTGGTGAATTTGTAATTGCAAAATAATACTTATCATTATAGTTGAACAAAAAGTGTTAAAATTAGAAGATGATAATTTCATATTGCACAGAAGTTGTTTTAAAACTCAGTATTATTACTACAAGCTGTGTTTTACACTAAGAAGAACGGCATGTTCATCTTTGGTCTCAGCTTCTCTCCCAAGCTACATGCAGCCCTCTAAATCTGACACCCCCTCTTCACACTGTGTCTTAATACTTGCGCCTTGACTAGTTGGTAAAAAAAAGCCAGATGAATATTTCACAATGGTTCTATTTTTAGATGCCAAGCATGATGCCACCCATGATGCCAGGAATGATGATACCCCCTCGCATCCCAGCTGCAGCTGTACAGCCAACAGGACCAGTATGTTTCTGAGGGTTCTTCTTCACACATTTTAAAAATAAACCAAATCTGTTAAATGCTAAATAAAACATTTGCACAGCCAAGTAACTCCTTTATAGACAGTGAGTAGATGTAAAGAAAAAATCTTGTCCTTTTTTTTAAGTTAACTTTTGATTACATCTTTTGGCTGTTTAGTTATGTACAGTCTGTTTTTTTTTTTTTTTTTTGGTTAAAAATCTTCAGTGTTTTTGTTTAAATAACTCACAAATATATATGTATATATTTTTTTTCTTTCCAAAGCCTGGTGTTGACTCCACAGGTAAGAACTTTACAAATAAATTTCTTTCTTATTTTGTTTTCATTACATCTGCAATGTCTGATTGTTTTTTTTTTTTGTCTCTATCCTTACAGCTGCAGCACCACCTGGAACAACTGTATGTTTATTACTGTTTTCTTCAGAGCAGTTTTTACAAGTTTTGACAATGCTGATGTCTTGTGATTGAATACCTTAGTTTCAGTTTCATTCCTTTTATGTATTTGTCTTGTTTTTGCAGAGCACTACAAATGGATCGCCACAGGAAGAACAGCCAAAAAAGGTTTGCACACGTTTGAAACAAAAATACTTTTTTAAAACCAGATGGAATCATTTTTAAATTTTTTTTTCTTTAGTTAAAGAGAAACAACCTATTTTCAGTGTTTGTGGATTTTTATTTATTTATTTTTTCCTGTTAAAGTCTGTGTGGACAGAACACAAATCRCTAGACGGGAAGACCTATTATTATAATACAGAGACGAAACAATCCACATGGGAGAAGCCAGACGAACTCAAATCTCCTGCAGAGGTACAAACATTTCTCACTTATCTAGCATTTGCACAAGATAGAGTTAATGTTAATAAGCATGTTATTGGCAAATTTATCGTGTTTCCAAAAATAATGTTACACTTTTTAACTTCTTTTGTTGGCACTTAGGAATAATTTCAGCTCATTAAAGTGTAAAAATACTGTATTTAAGCAGAGGTTTTCTCCTGTTTTAGGTAAAACAGCTGAAATGCTAAATACATTTAATTTTATTGTAAATGCATAGTAATTGTATTTATTTATTTATTTTCAAGTATGGGATGTATGGATCCTGACTTTTCACTAATTCTTTTTGTAGCAACTGCTGTCTAAATGTCCATGGAAAGAGTACAAGTCGGACACAGGAAAGCCTTATTATTACAACTCTCAGACAAAGGAGTCCAGGTGGACCAAACCCAAAGAGCTGGAAGACCTGGAAGGTAAACAGCTTCGGCCTCCTGTTGTCAAGTCAATATAATGAGCAAAATAGTCCAATCCTTTCAAACTGAGTCGTTCAGCCAGTGACACGGTGCACGCATGGGTTAGGGGATCACTGATGCACAAACAGAACCTCAAAAAGAAGAAAATGTGGGTCTACTGGGTGCATTGATCTGTATGTTGGTCACTTCTTTGTAATTAGCTTCAAGATGAAAGCAGGATGCTGATGGTGATGTCTTTATTTTATTCCAGCTATGATCAAAGCAGAGGAGAACGGGTAAGAATCGTTTTGTTTACCTTTCCCTCCTCACATCTCTGCTGTTCATTGAAATATATTTAAATTTATTACAAACTATTTCTGTGTCCTGTGACCGAAAGGCATGAATTTATCATCTAGGTTTGATTTCAGGACTACAGAGGCCGTGGCCCCTGGAACAACTGCAGCTCCTGCTGTTCTGCCCGACAGTACGACCACTACAGCGACAGTAATGGAGGTGGAAACTGCAGCAGCGGTCGTCTCCGAGGAACCACAGTCCCAGGTGACCATGAATCAAACAGCTGAGGTCAAGCCTGCAGAAGCACCTGTGACGTCCTCCGAGAGCGCAGTCGTCACAGAGAGCACAGCCAGGTAAACAATCACGACTCTTATTTTAAAAGCAAAGTTCACCTTCAAATAAAATGTAAATCTTTCCTCTGGCCTGTTGTTCTGTTTATCCACTGGTGTTCAGAAGCATTTTAGACACACTGATGGAAAACCTTTCTGCTTCTTCTTTCAGAATCTGTTGGAAATCTTTAGGCTTTTTCCTTTAACAGATCTGCAGATTTTTAGTTGTTTATTCTTTTCACTGGGTGGTCACACAGACCGTAAGTCATCACTTCATCATAACCTTGATCACCAGTTCACATGGCCACCATTTTACCTCTGTTACTACCTTGCTTCATGGGATAAAGGCACATCGGGGGTGGGCTATTTTCAACACCCCTCACAGCCTCAGTAGGCCTGTCGCGATAGTCAATAAATCAATTAATTGCACGATAAGTTCATTTTGAGGTTGGTAAAAAAAATGAGGACGATAAGTTTCATTTTCCTGCTTGTTGGTTTACTTCGTCTCTCTCCCTCTATGTGCTCCGCTGCACAGGAGCTCAGCTGACTCCTCCCCTCCTGTTTTCTTAGTGTTGGGAGGAGTGAACTCTCGCGTTAGCGTGAGAGCTCGTAGCAATAACAAACTAAAGAAACGTTTCAAAGCAGAACGCGGCTGCTGCAGTGTGGGAGCACTTGCAAAGCCTGAAATTCGCTGTAGGGAGACACGGAGAGAGAGAGAGGAGGAGAAGGGGTGGGGGCTGAAACTCCCCCAGACCTGCGACAAACTCGTCAAGACTTTACCTGTAGCTCCCAAAAATAACAGGAAACTTAAACGCACCATCTGTGTTTTAACAAAACACCAAAAAAACCTGTCGCTGTCCCAACAACTCATGAGGAAAACTCTGAACTGTCTGATTTCCTCCCCCGCAGCGCTCTGACTGTCTCCTCACTGACTGTCCCCTCCTCACACACACATAGACACGTTTGTTCTTCTATCCTCATTGGGACTTTGCATTGACTTTCATTCATTTACCAGTATTTTCTATTACCATTTGACCCTAAACCTAGCCTACACTTTACATGGGATGTGAACTGGGCTTATGTCCCCATAAGAAACAGTGGGTCCTCACCAGGCTGTGTAGTTTGCTTCATCTCTAAAGAGATGCTGCTCTTTAATATTGTTTATTTACTGTCTTAGTTGTGTGTGGTGTTTAATTTACATTTTTTTGTTCTTTGTTTTTTTATTCAAGTGCATTTTTTGTTAGAGACTGAGAGTCCACTTTGTTAAACATTCTTTTAAAAATTAAAGTTTATTTATTTATTACACTTACATATTACGCTTTTATAATTATTAGTTGTAAAATGGTCATCAGGCAATATTATCGCTTATCGCAATAATTTTTGAGACAATTAATCGCCCAGCAAAATTTGTTATCGTGACAGGCCTAAGCCTCGGTCCACTGAGGAGACGGCCAGGGGGTGTCTGAGTCCTGGTCGGAGGTGTCTTGACGTTGCTTGAAAGGAGTTGTTTTGATGCTCATTTTCTTTAACATGTAAATCTGGAGTTCTCTCTGCTGAGCTGTAGGGGTGTAATAACACATTGGTCCACTTTAATATACTGATTAAATGATGCAGTAATGATGTAATTATATCAAGGCAAAAGAAAAACTTTGATCTGTATCATCACTATATGCCTGGTGTGGGTGAATATCATATTTATCACAAACTTGTGAGTTGACAGATCTTCTATAAGTCTGTTGTTGAGAGTGTCATCTGTTGGGGCAGCATCATCAGAGCCAGGGACCTAAAAAGGCTAAACAACCTGATAAAGAAGGCTGGTTCTGTTCTGGGGATGACTGTGGGATCTCTGGAGATGATGGTGCAAAGAAGGAGTTTACATAAAATCAAGAACATTGTGGACAACCCTGACCATCCTCTTCATCAAACTGTCATAGAAGAACAGTGTCTTCAGGCTGAGGCTTCTTCAGTTTGGTTGTAACACAGACCAGAAGATCTTTCCTGCCCACAGCCATCAGCATCTACAATTGCTGTGTCCAAAACGGCAGGACGGGTCCTCTGAAGGTCGAATTTGTCGGCCGAATACGTCACAGCGCCGCGACGAAGGACGTCCAAAACCGAAGACTCCTCCAATGCGGCCGACAAATACGTCCTTCCTTTGGCCCGAATCGAAGGACAGGTCAGATGGATCCTTCCCGGCCCAGCATATCCCATAATGCATTGCGGCCCGACCGGAGATTTTTTTATGCTAGTAATGGCGGACGAAGCGAGAGAAAAGAATACATTTTAAATAAAAATATGGTGATATAAAAATTTAAAAAAATAGTGGATGTAATTCTAATACTTTTATAATTTGTATGGACATGTTTTTAAATATTAGTTTTTTCGTCATAAAAAACGTGAAATAAGCATGAACCTACAGCGGGTCAATTAGTTCTTCAAATGATACCTTTAAGTTAATTTTATAGTTTTGTGATATTAATAATGCTAATGTTTTGATAATTTTTTAGTTTTGATTTAAGTTTGCTTGTTTAGCGTCGTCACAGTTGCTAGGTGACAAGACGTACACCGGGGTAAGGAGGGGAGGCTAGACCATCCAAATTCACAGCCTCTTTTTTTCCGGTCTTCCCGGTCTACCAAGGMCCCGGCCCRCCGCGACCGGGGAGTCTGGGTCCTCCGGAGGACCCGGCCTGTCGTTTTGGACACAACCAATAATTCTTTAGTTACATGAGAAAGACATTACTGTTTAAGTTTTCAACCATATTTTTGATGGTTTAAGCATCACAAACCAATTTCTTATTCACTTCTATTAGATCTGAGAAGATACAAAAAGCATCTATCCTTCTGCAGTTCACACCAGTAGAATATGTGGATAATTAGTAATAGAAACCAGAGGGGGAAAAATATAGATGCAGATGGTCTATTTAACGTGTAAAATAGAAAACAGATTAGATATGACCACATTACTTCAAGCTATTTCAGTTTTATATCTGCTGTCATGTCCTCTCACATCACAAATGGTCACAACATATTGTAGAATGGAAATCAGCAGCATTTTTCTTATAATCCAGTATGAGTGGAACATGAAATTCTACTTTAGCTTACAAAAACACTTGAAAGAAAACACAAGATTCGCTTTTATCTTTTTTTTTATTTTCTCAAACTACAATTGACTAGTCATAAATCATGAATAGTTGCTTAATTTAGACTGCTGCCAGGCAGACAAACAGTTAAAGTTGAACAGAGGGTTTTTTGATGTGTCTTAAATTTAAATCGGCAGGTTTATCTGTCCTTCTGCCCTCAGATTACTTTTTCATATTATTGAGCCGTGACTTGTTGACAGTTTCACCTCCGAGTCTACCTCTCATCTCGAGCTCATCCTGTCACGTTTCCTTCGTTCCCAGCGTCGAAGTCAAAGAAGAACGGCCCGAACCTGTGAAGAAAGTCTACAAGTGGAGCACAAAAGAAGAAGCCAAGCAGGCCTTCAAGGAGCTGCTGAAGGAGAAGGTGAGTCAGGCCGTCACTCTGCGGKGGGTGTCTGATCAGCAGGTAGTCAGCAGTCATGTCCTCATACTAATATTTATGCAACTTAAACAGGAGTTTCTGCTTTTTTTTCTTTAATTTTTGAGCTTCAAATGTTCAAAAACGTGACGTGAGCCCCGGGATATTTTAGCTACCTCCGTGTCTGCTGATGCTCGTGTTTCTCATCACACCCTTTGCRTCTGGATCTTGATCTAATCCCCCTCTTCCTCTCCTCGGCCCCTGGGAGGTGTGTTAAGCTCACCTCCTGTTGCTGTGGACGTGTTGTGTTTTCAGCTCCAAGGCCGCCACCCACCTAGAATGTTACTATATTTAGGCGCTCTTAAATTTTGTGCACAACGCTCTCCTTTGAGATTGCTTGCCATTTTCTTCACGATCTTAATGGGTCTGTCTTTATGATTAGCTTTATTGGATCACAGGCAGAGAGKGGGGTGGCTGGGATTAAGACACTGGGAGAAAACGGCATGCCTCACTGAGTTAGAATAACTGACAAGTGACGAGACAGACGAGCGCGGTGGAATCAGTTCATAATGGATGAAGAGTCACTTTCTGGGTGAGGCAATGGGCAGAAAGGGTGCTTATATAAGTCCTTAGTGGTAATTTTTTAGATTATTGCCTCATCATACTTTTCCTAACAGCTTTTATTAGCAATTAGGAAAACATGTTGCAGCAAAAACTAAAAAAACCTCCGTAAAGTTTTATATATGACCATTATTTTGAACTGTGTGGTTTAGGGTGTGGCGTCGAACTCCTCCTGGGAACAGGCCATGAAACTGATCATCAACGATCCACGCTACAGGTATAATCGAATTACTTTGTTTCATTAACTGCGCTTTATGGAGAGAAAACAAGCCTCGCCTTAACTTACTTTTCCATCCACAGTGCTCTTCCTAAGCTGAGCGAGAAGAAGCAGGCCTTCAATGCCTACAAAGTCCAGACAGAGAAGGAGGAAAAGGAAGAGGCCAGAATCAAATACAAGGAGTCCAAAGAGACCTTCCAGAGGTTCTTGGAAAACCATGAGAAGATGACATCTACCACTAGATACAAGTAAGAGCTGCAGTCATGTTTTCCATGCGTGTTTGCTCAGGAATCGATTTGTGGCACTCTCAATTTGATGATGTGGACCGGATCCATTAAAGGTCATTTATGGTTTACACTGCTGCACCGTTCTGTTCCACTTAACCTCCTCTGATCTGACGGCTTCAGTCAAACTGATACAGATCAGTTAGTTTTTACCAAAACAAAACTTTTAAGTCAMATTCAGACACAAGAAAACAATTCAAACAGTTTGATCTGAATGTTCTAATTCCTTCTTTTATCATTTATTTTTCACAATTTCCAAGAAAATACTAAAGTAGTATTAAAATTTAGGTAAAAACACAACAACTCAGAACAACATCTTGATTATTAAATATAAATCATTATATTCTAGTATATATTAATGCAAGTGGTCTTTTAAACATACACCTAGTGGTTTATATATTTTAAATGTAAATTTGTTGCTGCTTTTTAGCAGCAGTTTTTGAGTTTTTCTGGTTAAAAATCTGGGTGAAGGTCTTCACGATGGACCGATCGACTCGTGACCTTGACAGCGAGTCGGTTCCAGGGTTCTGCTGGCACCAGCTTGTAATCTGGGATGACACACAACAGGCGGTTGGAGAGTGATGGCAGAGCTGTGTGTCTTTATTTAATTAATTTCTCTGTTCTTTAAAGCTGCTGGATCTTCTTAAATCAGTATCTTAAAATCAGGAAAGGAGATGTTTTTCTGTGGACATCTGAGTTAAAGCTGTTTTTAACATCTTATAGAATTTATTTATATTATCTTTAAATCTGTGTGTGATGGCTTGTATAGAGGAGCAAGAAAAAAATGTGATAAGCTACATTTGTCCTGTGAAACACTGCCCTCATGTGGGTTTTTGTGTCCAAATATTCCAACCCTTTCCGTGTCCTTTTTCAATCCAGGAAAGCAGAACAAATGTTTAATGAGCTCGAAGTGTGGAGCTGCGTTCCTGAGAGAGACAGGCTGGAGATCTACGAGGATGTGTTGTTCTACCTTGCTAAAAAAGAAAAGGTGGGATGTTGTTTTTCAGCCCATCTAAAGGATTTTAACCACAAAACAGTGATTATAACTATTTTATTTTTGTTATGCAGGAGCAAGCAAAGCAGCTGAGAAAAAGGAACTGGGAAGCTTTGAAGAACATTCTGGACAACATGGCCAACGTGACGTACCGGACCACCTGGTCTGAAGCGCAGCAGTATCTGCTGGACAACCCTACGTTTGCTGAGGATGAGGAGCTGCAGAGTAAGAAGATCACAGTTGATCTGTTCATCTGCAGCTTTATTATGTGAGGGGTTTCCTGACGGTGTCGTTATCTGCTGACAGATATGGATAAAGAAGACGCCCTCATTTGTTTTGAGGAGCACATCCGAGCCCTGGAGAAAGAGGAGGAAGAGGAGAAACAAAAGACTCTTCTCAGGGAAAGAAGGCGGCAGCGTAAAAACAGAGAATCCTTCCAGGCACGTGTGTCCAGATCGTCCCACACTGTGGTGTACGCTTCAGGTTCACAGAAACGAGCGTTTTGTATTCATGTTCTTTGTTTCTCAGAAATTCCTGGACGAGCTCCACGACCACGGTCAGCTTCACTCCATGTCCTCCTGGATGGAGATGTACCCGGCC
The DNA here is from genome assembly GCF_001266775.1 of Austrofundulus limnaeus. Classification (NCBI taxonomy): domain Eukaryota; kingdom Metazoa; phylum Chordata; class Actinopteri; order Cyprinodontiformes; family Rivulidae; genus Austrofundulus; species Austrofundulus limnaeus. Next base: position 25,128 of record NW_013953506.1, read on the forward strand.
CTGAGCTCCGACATGCGCTTCGCCAACATGCTGGGCCAGCCTGGTATGACATCAGGCCCCGTCACACGTGACCACACGCGTGAGCTCAAAGACCTGAAACACGTGCACAGACATGAGGACAGAAAGAAACACAGAGAAATACACACAAACTGTATAAATTATATCCAAGTTTCCCTCGTTTTATAAACTATTGTGTTTTTCCTGCAGGTTCCACTCCTTTGGACCTCTTCAAGTTCTATGTGGAAGACTTGAAAGCTCGTTACCATGATGAAAAAAGAATAATCAAAGACATCCTCAAGGTTAGATTATGAAAACAAAATCGATTTGGCTTATTGTCGTAATCTGGACCATATTTATTTGACTCTAAGGTGACGTTCACTGCAGGCAAACCCACACAAATCCTTTTTCTTTTGCCCTGTATCAGAATTTTCCCTGAAAAATCAGATTTTTTAAAATCGGACTCAGGCCTTTTCAGTATGATGTACTGACTCAGATACATATCTGATGTTTTTCAAAGCRACTGCAGTCTCATTTCACCTGACATTTACAGTTAGTTGGGGGTGAGTGGATTGATCTAATAATAATGATGCTAACCTCGAGTCCTGCTGTTTAAATCTCCACATCTTCAGATACAGAAGTCCAGTTGTTTCGTCTTTGTTCTTTTAATTTTCCATGTCTGATGACRGAGAATCTACAGAAATATATGAAAGTAACGTTGGACCAAATCGATGCTGAAGTTACCTGCAGCACATTGGTCCTGTTACAAAAATAAAAYGCTGCACCGGAGCATCCGGAACTAAACAAGATAATTATTTAATCAGCTCTGATTGTGCGACTTCRGAATCGACACGCTAACATGTAGCATCCATGTTTAGCTACCTCTCTAAACAGCCGGCTGAATGTGACATTGCGTCATCTTTTGTGCATGTGGGTCACATCAGTGCCATGTAGAGTTCACACAGGAGTCTGATGGAACTCACATTTAAAATATAATATGAACATTCATGCAAAAAAATGTAATTTTTGCAAAAATTCGGGCCTGCAGTGTAAACRTAGCCAAAGAGTGTAGTTCTGATGGTTTTATGTTTGTGTGATTATCCAACCTGTTGATCGGTCTGTTTTCTGTCTTCCTTCAGGATAAAGGATTCTCAGTTGAAGTCAACACCAGCTTTGATGACTTTGGATCAGTTATCAGCTCAGACAAGAGAGCCACCACTCTGGATGCTGGAAATATAAAGCTAGCTTTTAACAGCGTGAGTCCCAAGCTTACAAACTGATGGGTTCATCAAAGTTAGGAGAACTGCACAAAACTGTTTTTATATCAATATAATAAATGTAAAAATGTATGAAATGTAAGTTTTAAAACCATGGAAAGGAACAAGTGATATAGGTGGTTTAGTGGTTTGTTTTGTATTAAGTTTCCAAACTTTTCTTTGCCAACAGTTACTGGAGAAAGCTGAAGCCAGAGAGAGGGAGCGAGAAAAAGAGGAGGCCCGCAAGATGAAAAGAAAAGAAGCAGCTTTCAAGAACATGCTGAAGCTGGCCACACCGCCTCTGGAGCCAGAGGTGACATGGGAGGAAGTACGTACACGCTGTCATTTCTCTGTTTAGACTGCTCTCCGTCATGTTTAAGAGTTTGTGATGAGTGACTTTTAACTGTTTTAGGCCAGAGAAAGATTCCTGAAAGAACCAGCGTTTGAAGATGTGACGCTGGAGTCTGAGAGGAAGAGAATATTCAAAGATTTCATGCACGTCTTGGAGGTGAGGCTGAGACGAGGTCGGGGGAATTCATTGGTTTTGTCAGCCTCCGCGGTGGCGATGTTTATCATTTGTTTTTTCTTTCAGCACGAGTGCCAGCATCACCACTCCAAGACGAAAAAGCACTCTAAAAAGTCCAAGAAGCACCACAGGAAGCGATCTCGCTCTCGATCGGTTAGTTCTTAAACTCAGATTAAATCTTCTCTACTGAACAAAACCTGATCCTTTTATCCTTCTGAAAAAGGCTTCAGAGTCTGAGGAAGAGGAGTACCATAAGAAGAAGAAGAGGTCGCCGTCCAAGTCGCCCTCAGAACGCTCATCTAGTGGAGAGTCTGGTTGGTTTTTTTTCACTTCAGTGATTAGTTGATGGCAGAAATGCAGCTGTTTAACTGATACTTTGTCTGAAAACAGAGAGAAGCTATAAAAAATCCAAAAAGCATAAGAAGAAGGGCAAGAGGAGACGCCACAAGTCTGTACGTACACTCACTTTGAATCAACAGTGTGTAGTCTGCGCATCTCTGACTGTAACTATGACAAACAGGCCTCGCCGGACTCTGACAGCGAGAAGAAAGGACGAGAGCGTGACGGCAAGCGTGAGAGGGACTCTGAGAAGGATAAAGAAAACGACAAGTCTCGAGGGAAGTCTCGCTCCGAGTCCAAACAGAAATCTCCCAAAAAGAAAGCAGCCAAAGAGGAGGTGATTTTCTTATTTCTTTAAACATTAACGTGTGCTGTTAGCTAACTCACTCAGGCTCCAAGGCCTCTAAACCACTGGACTGTTTTTATCTACAGGGTGGCTGGGATACATCAGGCAGTGAGCTGAGTGAAGGAGAGCTGGAGAAAAGAAGAAGAACTTTACTGGAACAGCTGGATGCTCCTTGATACTTCTTGTAGATCTGTTTTTTTTTTTTGTTGTTGCTATTTGTACACTTCAACAAACATGCATTCCCTGCAGGCTCAGCAGACTGTGCTGAATGAGGAAACACCTCGCGCCGCTTTTAATGGGTGTGCACTAACTTACTGTTCACTCGTGACTAATTTGATATCAGGAAACTCATCAGCTGTTCAGTTTGTAAACATCCAGCTGTCTGTTGTTAGCTTCAACTTTTTTCTTTAGCTGGCTGTAATTTGTTTTTCTCCATTGTCCATTTTTATTTGAATTAAAAGCTTGTTTTAAAGTCACCCTCACTCATGGTTTATTTTAGGTTTTAACTGTTATCTTCAGCCAAAATCCAAGTGACACCACTTTAACAAATCAAGAAATTTAGTCTTTCATCCGGACACTTGATTTGTCAACAATTTAGTAACTTCCATCTTTAAAATCAACAAATGACAGTAAATACAATTTTCATATTTTGACTAGAAAGCTTTGTCATTTAGGAGGGAAGAATCTGGCCTGCAGTTTATTATAGCAACATTAAAACAAGAAATTAAAAAGTACTAAACTACATTCCCACTCAGAAATATGAGCAGTTTTTTTCCTACTCTTTTGAGTTATTTAGGTTTATTTGAAACATTTTTTAAGACTTCAAGTTATTTAACTTTTTTTAAGAAAGTGCACCAAATACTTGCAGAGGTTAATCTAAATCCAAAAATAAGTATATTTTTCCATAGATTTACTAGAAAAGCAAATATCTCATCCACTTTTTAAACATTTTCTTATGCATACAAAAAAGACAAATTTAGATTCAGTGTAAATATTTTATTAGATCTTTGAAAATCTCATGTCTAAATAAAAAAAAAAAGATTATTCTGAACAGATCATTGGAAAAACAAATGCCAGTATCACCCAGTTTGAGACGTTATGGAGTTAGACACTGAAGCAGAACAGGCCCAGAGGGATTAACTGTCGGGTCGCTACAGGAAAACTAAAAACGTAACAGTTGGTGTGAAACGATCACATGAGAACAGAATATTTGAATATTTTTTGCGACAACACAAAGACACGGTGACCCTCTGCTTCCTGCACAACAGTGAACACCTGATCAGACACTACGGTAGACTTCTGGCTGCATTTGGCTTCATTAAATATACAAAAACTATAAGTTAAAATAACATTCAAGTTGTATCGCACAAGGCAATGAAAACCTGTTTAAACATTATGTACAATATTAACCAAGTTTAAAATAAAACAAAAAGGTCCCAACATATTTTGTAGCAAAATATCTGTACAACAAAAACCATTTAATGCTGTGTACTTATCACATGAGATGAAAACATGGATTTGTTTCAGTGGTATGTTTTTTTTTCTCTTTTTTTTACATTATAATTACAGTAAAGTGAAAAAAAAAAGCCTGGATTATCACCAATTTGTAAAACATTAAGTGAAAGAAGCTGGAATTTCCTGCTCATGTTGCTTTTAAAAAAGGCATTGTCCGTTTTTGTTCCCAAAACCACAAAAAAAAAAAACAGTGCAGCTACAAAAATATGCACACATGTATTATTTTATTTTTTAAGTAAACACTTATTTAATGATTAAAAGCTACAAATTCAGACTTGACCCATCATTTATGGTAAACATATTTCACATTAAACTGGTCAAATTTAATAACTTTTTTAACAGTATAAATATATATATATTTTTTTGTTTTTCTTCATGCCAGTTAATCTCCCCTTTAAGAACAAAAAAAAAGCCTTACGAGATGCTTGGGTGGGATTTGTGCATACGTTTAAAGAGAAATCATGAAAAGCACCGGAATGCATGACTTCTCTTTAAAATGTGGATTTTAAACAGGTAAAGGGGAAAAGTTCCCGTACATTCCAGGGGTTCACATGTTTGCACGTGGCTCCTAAGGCTGCTGCGAGTCCAGTTTTACACAAATTTAAACTTAAAAGCCAGCTCAAGTTGTATTGCTTTAAGTAAGGTTAATAAAAAAAAACATAAGTTCAGGCACTTGGCTTGTTTAAGTTGTTTCGATTCAACTTTTCTGACATGAGCTCAGTCCTGCACACGTTCCCGCTCCTTCATTGTGAATTCTGCTACTTTAGCACGCACGTATTTAACATAGTCTCATATAAAGTCATCTCAAGAACTGCTACAAACGTCCTTCCTTCCTGCCTCACTTTCTTTCGCCTGCCTCCCGTCCCGCTTCACGTGCACTGTTCCCTCGTCACATGACCATTTCGCCGTTGTTCGCCGGCCGCAGAGTCGGATCCTCGAAGCGTTTCCTGACGCTCCGCCGCACGGCGTCCGCTCGTCTGTACGGCTGATTCCTTAAATCTGGGAAGAGAGGGGAAGGACAGGATTGGACGGTGGACAAAAAGGGACATGTCAGGTCATCTTGGCTTCGTTTTCATGAGCCCACACGGTTTAGGGAGTGCTGGTAGCCTAACTTTCAAAGCAGCGTGAGGTCTAAAACATAAAAAAATGCACCTATAAGTTCTCTGCTATCCAAATWACTTTTTTAAAAGCACTGCAAAACAAACAAAAAAAGGGAGGTAATAAAGAAATGCTTGCCAGGTCTGAGACACATCCACTACAGGGGTGCTACTGGAGGACTTCCTTAACCTCAAGTAGACATTGGGAAATTTAGTAATATTATTCTTCTTGAGTTCTGGATGGAAAAAAAAAGACAAAAAACAAAGTGATGATTAAAAATGGAAGAGGTGGCTGAGCGGAGCAAGTCGGCACCAAAATGTTCGCGCTGGCTGTGCTGAGGGAGCGAAGCAGGAGGCTGCGTGTGGAGACCGGCCAGAGAAATGTGAGAGAGGACAGAGCTAAAGGATGTTAACTGGTTCAACCTGCAAGAGGATGATCAAAGCTCTGTTTTCTTTTTTTTTAATGTCTTCTTCTGTTAATAGACCCAAACTGCTTTGCAAAGTGGCTACCAGCAGGGAGGAAACCTCCAGTTCTGAACTGGAAATATTTTTTTAAAAGGACTCCTGAGAAACTGAGGTTATGTTCACCAGCACCAAAAATAAAAATAAAAAACCCACAGCATGCACGCAGCCAGGAAAACACTCAGTTAATCAGCTCAAACCATGMCAATTCTGCAAAACAAACCATTAGCATGTTAGTGACACACCATGCAGAAAACCAGAAACCAGGATCGAGCGCAGCGTACGGACTTAAGAGCAGGGTTGCATTATGGGAAAGCAGCATAAAYGAGGCAACCGGCATGCGAGAAAGGGCATCAACAGTAATGATAMATGATAACAAAACACAGAGAAGCAAGTTATAATGTCACACATTAGTCATAAACGGAGCTTGTATTTACTGCTGCTGTATAATACAAGGCTGGACTGCAACAGTATGGCCACTAGATGGCAGCACACAGCCGGACTTTTCTTACTAGAAGAGAAAAAATAGTCCCTCTCCCTGTGACATTATTATCTGCCATGGCTTGATGAGATGAGGATGGATGTGGGCGTCACACTTTCATGCGGGTGGATAGAAACAGACATTATCCCAAACCTTTTGTCATGCTTAAAAAAAAAAATCAACACATATGTAGGTGTGTGTGTAGTCCACAGTGTGTAACGGTTAAAGGAAACTGACAGTGACAAGGCATGCAGTGGGGGTGGGGTAGGTGGGAGGAGATTTGGGAGGGGGCGGGACACACAAAGATGCAAACGTTTTTTTTTTTTTTGTTCCAGCAACCTTTGAGAAGAGACACAGAGCTATAAGCTTTAGTAAAGGTGCTCCTCATTGAGAGCGGGCTCGCAGAAGAACCGAGAGCCGCGCTTGGCGGTGCGGGCGGTAAAGGGCACGGTCTTCAGCACTGCATTGAGGGACGACAAACAGCCGGGACAAAAAACAAGACAAACAGTATGAGAAAAGCAAAGTCTTCCACAGGGCTCAGCATCGGTTAGCTCCTGAGCACAAAACAACAGAGGAAAAAAACAAACATCTGAAAGCCTATTCTATAACCCTATTTCCAAACATGTAGAAAACAAAAACACAATTTAGTCTTATTATTGTTTTAAATCCTAAATGTTATTAATAAAGCATAGAAATGAGAACGTGTTTCAGTTATATGACCCTAAAGACCCACAGGAAGGGATTATAATAAAACATATAGAAATGAAATGAACATGCATTTCCCTCCCCACCCCTACTTCCCACAGTCTTGTAAACTGTTAAACTGACAAATGTCCTTTTTTTTATTATCTTTTAATAATTCAGAGGTAGAAACGCTTCGTGAAAAAAATGGCTGTGTCCAAATTCAGGGGCTGGGTCGTCCGAAGGTCGAATTTGTCGGCCGCTTACGCCACTGAGCCACGCCTCAAATTTGAACACTCCTTCAACGCGGGCGACAAACCCCCCACCCCCCCGGAGGGCCGAGCCCCTGAATTTGGAAACAGCAAATGTTTAAAATCCACAACCGGAAGTTTCTCCTTTAGTTGTGACAAAGAACAAAAACATTTACATTACCATTCTGGGAAATAGTCACATCCCGGCCCTGTCTATGTACAGATGATGTTATAAAGCAAAGACAAAGCAGATAAGCAACAATCATCAGCCACATCTGAGTTGAGTAGCAGCTCCTGTTTTCACTCCTTAAAGTCGTGTTAGATGGTTTAGAATCCCCCCGTTAAAGGCCAGGTTTACAGCAGGAGTGGCCCTTCATGCAGAGTGTGTGTGTGTGTGTGTGTGTGTGTGTGTGTGTGTGTGTGTGTGTGTGTGT
>NW_013953506.1:32571-40803 GCF_001266775.1 Austrofundulus limnaeus
GTGTGTGTGTGTGTGTGTGTGTGTGAGTGTGTGTGTGTGTGTGTGTGTTTGGGTGAAGTTACCCGTGATGATGTCCTCGATGGCTCCGTCCTTGCCTTCGTAGACATGACGGCTGTCTTTCACCTGTTTCCTCCGCAGCTCCTGGATGAGCTCCTGCTGCTGCCGCTGGTTTTTATGAGACGGGGACTGAAACCGAGAAGAGGTGGCTATAAAATCTAACAAAGATGCTCAAATGTGGCTTTGTTCTGCGCGTCCTTTCAGCCTGGTTTATGTGTGAGTTTACATGAGGAATCTAAAAGGAAAAGAGAAACTGGAGGAGAGGATTACCTTTTTGTCTTCCTCCATCATGGCTTCTTGTTCTAGAAGTTTCTCCATCAGCATCTGCTCCTGCCTCTTCTTCTGCTCGTTGTCTTCCTCTGCTTGCTGAGGAGCCACAGATTACAGATTACAAGTACCGTATTTATTCGTGTATAATATGATCTCATGTATAATAAGATCCTCCTTTTTTGAGCTTAAAAAGCATAAAAAAATTTAATCCTCAAACTACCTCCAATTTCATACAGACTTCAAGATTTTTCAGCCTTTGCAGTCTTTGTATATATCAGTAAAATGATCATTGGACTGTTCATTTTATTTGAACAACATATGTACTAAAAGGTACTTTGACAACAAATATATATCAGCTGCAGCAGCATCATATGAATTCTGGCATTTTACACATAGTCCACCAGGAGGCGCCAACACAAAAGTCAGAGATTTCACATGAGGTTTGGACCATCTTGTGGGGGAAAAGCTGATTACTTCCTACTCGCAAGCGCCCCCTCTGGTGGGGAAATGTTTTTTCAGGGATACAAACTTTTTCAGAACACTGGTAGACGGCAGCCATTACAGACGAACGTGTTTGTTGTTGTTCGAGGAGCGGCCCAGTCACATGCTGTTATTAGTTCGTTATCATTACTAAGGTGCAGGACTGCTTTTTTCCCCTTTTTTCACATCATGTCGCCTGCCTGGATCTGTTATTATCTTGCTCTGAAGCACAGAGAAGGTTCAGAGGTGAGCTCGTTTCAACTGATTTTTACGACGCGGTCTCATTTCCGGACTCGGGCATTTTGTGAATGACGCCGATATTTCAGTTAAAATACATAAGTAAAAATATTTATCCGAGTATAATACTACCTCCCAGCTTTATGGATGATTTTATGGATTAAATTTTACATATTATACTTGAATAAATATGGGAGTCCTGACAAACAAAATACTCAAAAATTCATCATACGGCATTAAATGAGGTTGTCAGAAGTGACAGGTTTAAATAAAACTCTCAGAAATGAAATCACCACAGCTAATCATACCTCAGATGATTTTTACACATTTGTTGTAGTAGTTGCTAATTCTCCCAAACACATTTTAAATTTTTTGTGTGTGTGTGACCAACTCACCCTGTAGGCCTTAACAAACCGCACGAACACGGGGAAGAAAACAGACGGCGGCGTGGTTTTAGAATTTTCCCCAAAGAATTTCACAGCCTCGTCATAGGCGTCCTTTTCAGAAGGAAAAACAAGATTAAAAACAGATTTAGATGGGACGATGGACAAGAACAAAGCGAGATGCCCTCCGGTAGTCCCACCTGTGCGATCTTGGCATCGTCCTGCAGCTTCTTCAGCTTGCTCTCGTTGTGCGTGATGAAGTCTTTGAGCATGGTGTTGTGGCCGTGCATGCTGTACTCTCGTCTGGTCAGCTCCATGCCTCGCTGCAGCTCTTTGACATCCAGCAGGACGTTATCCAGCGACACTGTGAACACAAACACGTTCCGTATAACATCCCTCTTTCGCGTAAAGAGCATGCACATAGAAGGCACAACTTTAAAAAAAAGGGTGTGCCGTCCTCTTCCATGAGCTCACCTGCAGCAGCTTTTTCAACATAGTGTAACTCGTTGTGGAACAGAGACACTTGTGGGTATTTCTCCCTGATGATGTTGGCGATGTAGTGCAGCAGGGTGATCTTGCGGTCTGTCGACTTGGTGTCAAGCAGCTGCGAGGAGCGTAGAAGCGTTTAGTGGAAGACAAAGCTTTGAGGTTTAGGCAGAAGAGATCCACTCACCAAGTCTAAACTCTGCAGCTTGAATCCATACACCGCTCCTCTTTTGCTGCTGTTCATATAGTTCCCAAGTGCCAAGATAATCTGAAGAACAAGCCAARAGGTCATAAATGAGAGTAGGGCGTGTTTGATGTGATGCGCTCGTGTTCTGTTACCTCTAAAATCTTCTTCAGCTTCTGTGAGGACTTGATGGAGATGGATGCCGCGATGACGGCGTGCAGTTGCTGCAAAAAGGGGAAGCGACAGTTTCAGGAAGAAACAGCGTCCGGAACGTCAGAAATCCCAGAGATGACCGTTACTCACCGGCATGAGCATCTGGACGCTTTCGCTGAAGTTGCCGATGAAGGCCATGATGGTCATCTTCTGCATGAGCCGCTCGATCTTGCTGAACTGCATCATGAAGCGGTCCTCGTCCGTCAGGCTCTCCACAGGCTTGCGCTCCTTCTCGAACTGCCGCAGGACTTTGATCTCGTTCTCCGTGGGCTGGAAGCGCATCAGGCACTCCACAAAGTCCACCGGCAGAGTCCGCAGGTCGAACCTGGAAGGCCACGGGAGCACAGTGACGTCTGCTCAAAGCTGCTTTAAATGTATTCAAGGAATCTACCGTATTTATTCGTGTATAATATGATCTCATGTATAACACAACCCCCACTTTTTTGAGCTTAAAAAGCATAAAAATTTTAATTCTCAAACTACCTCCAATTTCATACAGACTTCAAGATTTTTCAGCCTTTCCAGTCTTTATACATATAAGTAAAATGATCATTGGACTGTTCATTTTATTTTAACAACATATGTACTAAAAGGTATTTTGACAACAAATATATATCAGCTGTAGCAGCATCATATGAATTCTGACATTTTACACATAGTCCACCAGGATGATTTGGACCACCTTGTGGGGGAAAAGCAGATTACTTCCTACTCGCGAGCGCCCCCTCTGGTGGGGAAACTTCTTTTCAGGGATACAAACTTTTTCAGAACACCGGTAGATGGCAGCCATTACAGACGAACATGTGTTTCTTGTTGTTCGAGGAGCGGCTCGGTCACACACTAATGTCATTAGTTTGTTATCATTACTAAGGTGCAGGACTACTTTTTCCCCCTTTTTTCACATCATGCCACCTGCCTGGATCTGTTACTATCTCGCTCTGAAGAATGGAGGAGTGTCAGAGGTAAGTTCGTTTCAACTGATTTTTACGACGCGGTCTCATTTCCGGACTCAGGCATTTTGTGAATGACGCCGATATTTCAGTTAAAATACGTAAGTAAAAATATTTACCCGAGTATAGTACTGCCCCCCAACTTTATGGATGATTTTATGGATTTAATTTTACGTATTATACTTGAATAAATACGGTAATCCAAGAAAAACATAAAAGTTGATACTTACATCTGAATAGCCTTGCAGATCGCCTCTGAGGTCTTGCCCACTTTCCTCAGTGTGATGGCCAGGTTCTTTGCCCTGTTGGAGTCCAGCAGAGCCACCTTGTTAGGTCCCTTCTGGATGACCTGCTTATTCATAGTGAGGTCGACTGGCGGGCCCTGAGCTTTAGTCTTAAACATCTCCTCAAATTCATCCACATTTAGGTCCTGGAAGACAACAGAGATGGTTTTTCGTTTTTTATTTTATTTCTAGGTATAAAGCAGGATTTGAGAGGACATTTCTGAGAGAGAAGAAGTCGAACCTCGAGTATCCTTTCGTCGTCGATCTCGTTGAACACGGTCCCGTTGATCTGGTTCGGTTTCAGGGCCACCCAGTTAAAGACGGGCATCCGGAACTTCGTCTTGATTGGTTTCTTGATCTTAACAGCTGAACCAGATGGAAACAAATTAGAGCCGTGTGAAAAATTTAAATGTGCAAAACACACATGCGCACACCGACACACACTCATGCGGTAGAGGGGATCGATGGGCACCAGAAACTAAAAGCATATAAAATGTCAAAAGATGCAGATTTATAATTTTAAATTCTATCATCTGACCTACAAAGTCTAATAGTTTCCTCCAAGAACTATTGTTAAACGCAGCAACTAATTTTTTTTCTAACTTATGTCTAAATTTATAATTTTACCACGCGTTTAAGAAAACATTTAAATTCTTCTTTTTTATCCCCCCAAAATAACACAATTTACCAGTTTTTCTGTGACTGCAAGATGCAAAACACTCCTAAGACTTCAATAAAGTCATTTTTAACTTTGTATTCAGAAAAATGGAGGAATCAGTTTAAAATGATAATAATAATAATAATAATAATAATAATAATAATAATAATAATAATAATAATAATAATAATAAAATTAATTTGCACTAAATTCTGAACACTTTAAATTTATCAAATGCTTTAAGTCCCTAAAACCAAATCAGAACGATGCTGTCAGACCTTTCTTTCCCTGTACAGGTAAATCCCTCGGCAGGAGAATAAGGCCAGAGGATATATCTGTTCACTAAACGTTACATGTGGTGAGGATTACCTGTTAGAGGCCTGAGGCCAAACTATTTATTGGGCAGATTAAAGCTATTTGTAGCCACCAGAGCTGCTGCACTGAAGCTGAAAGTTGAGGGGGCGTCCTCGCTTTGGCCTACAAACCAGGTGTCGTGAGGGTGGCAAAGAGATACGACTGTCATGGGAAAGGTAAACAACATTCCTGCTCTGCACAATATCTATCACATTTATCACCTGCGTGCCGCGGCAGGTCACCGTGTCTCAGCGTGCAACAGACACTGTCGGATGCAGCAACACTTCATGTAAACAGTGACGCGAACCGTGGATAAATCTAAATGTGGTGTTTTCTGACAGGGCAGGTACAGCAAATAATTATGATTTCCTCATCAACTACTGTGCTCTATACAAGCAAATACTCACAAAATGCTTTATTAGGTTTCATGCACCACATATAAATAGCACGTTCAAATAGTACATTTTAAACTATTTGGGTGGGGGGGGAGACAAAAGAGAAAACAACAACCAGAACCTACAGTAAAGTTTGATGGGTCCCTCTGGTTGGCAGAAAAAAGGAGACAATTCACAAGAAAAAAATATTAAATAATAATAATAATAATAATAATAATAATAATAATAATAATAATAATAATAATAATAATAATAATAATAATAATAATTACACAGAATATCCAGCTTTTCATCAGACAAAAACCATCTGTTTACCTTATGGTGTAGTAAATAATAAATGATTGGAAGTGTTGTCTTCTTTGACATAAAGGTCTCAAATTTCACATTGCAACATTTTGGCCTGAGTATATTTAGGTATTTGTGTGATATTCACGTACAGATGTACTGAGATATATACCCATATGTGTAAAAAGTACAGGTTGATCCGGTTAGTGAGCTTATCCAGAATCTATCGTCCCAATGTAACGAATCAGGCGAGTGGAAATACGCTCCAAAGACGGGTCATTAAAAAGTAACCAAACTGATGGGAAACTTCAACGTTTTCAATAAAAAGGTTCTTTTACGTTTACATAAACATAAAAGAGTAAAAGTGGGTTTAAGCTCACCGGCCAACCCAGAGTTCATGATCACAGTGGGCGTCCCACATCCAGGCAGAGGGGGGGCCATCGGAGGCGGAGGCGGAGGCAGAGGAGCTGACATCTCTGAGGCTGGTCCTGGAGGGGGCGGGGGAGGCGGTGGCGGTGGAGGAGGTGGGGGAGCTACAGCTGGAATTTCTAACGATGGCCCATTTGGCACTGAGAGGGGAAAAGAAAGAAAAAAAAACAGAGCTAACTGAGCAGAAGAGTCGGGATGAAGCAGATAAACATGTTGTGGACAAACRGGTCGGGCTTTCCTCCGCCCACTAAACCTACACGCTCCATTTCCTGGCAGTGGAGGGGGTGGCGGAGGCAGGGCGGGTCCGGTGGTGGGGCCTCCCGAAGACCCCATGTGGTTCTGACCGACTCCCAGCGTGGCGCCCGACAGGCCCTCCRTCGAAGAGGATGCCAGGATGGAGATGTCTCCGTCGCCCTTCTTGTGGATCTTGATGGTGCCCTGCTTCTCCAGCTCGTGGATCTTCTTCTCCAGCTGGCTCTGACGCTGGATGGCCTCGTCCTTCTCCTTCAGCACCTGCCGCAGCGCGTGCACCTGCGTGGTGCTGTCTTTGAAGGCTTCCTGTGTAGAAAAAAAATGACATTTTCACATCTGCAACCACGACAAGGAGCAAAACGCAGAACGAAAACGCTACATTTTAAAGCTCTTCCTGTAAAGAGCAAGTCGGACCTTGATGGATTCCAGATCCTTGTTTCTTTGCATCAGCTGCTTCTCCAGCTCCACAATCTTAGCCATGGCTTCGTTCTCCATGTCCTGCAGCTTCTCTGTCATCTATGAGAACGACATCAATGAGATAAAGGTCACATAATGACGCGAACTTATTTAAGTGACAGCATCCAACTCAATATGTCACTGGGTTCTAATGGGGCAGTAATGTAAAAAGTTTAATGTGGTCATTTTTCCATGTTTGTGTGGTAAAAAAGGATGACATCACAGCAGAGCCTTGAACTGCCCTTTTTTTTTTGTTCTCCCCATCAGTTCGCTTTGACATTAGCTTTCTGACATAAAAATGTGAGAAACAAGACGACGCAGTCACTTTTGTCCAACGTCAACGCGTAAGAATCAACAGTCGAGGGCTCTCACATGCGACAAGTTCTCCTCCAGCTCCTCTACACGCTCCAAGGCRGCGTTTTTGGTCTCTGCGTCCTCCAGCAGGGCGCCCACGTCAAACACATTATCCAAGTAGGCCTGGATCTGGACCTGGAGCTTATCGCTCTCGGTGTGTTTAAGTTTCTGGAAAACAGACACAAAAATTAAAGAGGAGATTTTTTTTTTCCTTTTTCTTTCCTTCAGCTCACTCTATGCCAGCACTAATCTCACCTCTCTGCAGAAAAGCAGGAGATGAGGATCTATGAACGTAACAAATTTATTTGAAGTAACGGGAAAAGCTATTATCGACCACTTTTCTGTGGTAACCGTGTCGGGAGGGGCGGTAATGACAGCCTGACGTGTGTTTTTTTTCTGTCTGTTCAAGCTCAACTCACGTCCAGGTAGTCGTCCAAACACAGCTTGGTGAAGTCGTACTGCAGGTGAACTCTGAAGTTCATGTCCTCCACTGAGTGCACAACTATGTTGATGAACTGCATACATGCAACCTGGGGGGGRAAAAAAACACACAAAAAAAACAACACAGTCAGCAGAAATGAATAAACATACAGAATGTTGGTTTATATAGATTTTTAACTGCAGTTCATGTTCACATTTTCACACTTTTATATTCAAATGTTTTTATGATCAAAGTGAAATCTGTAATTTTTACTGTGCTTTTATGTTTCTGAGTCATCAACAGGTCTATTTGTTTAATACACGCCTCACACCAAGCATTAAACACACACCTAATGTGTTCATAACTTAACGTTGCAGGAACTGACGTCTGAGAGCCAAGTCACCTGAGAGGTGAGGAGAGGGAACCTCCTTATTTACCAGGATATCATTTCTGGGAGTATGACTTGACTTGGATACAAAACTCATTTCGATATGCCGCCTCTGAAGCCAGAGGGCTGTTCTGAGAGAACGGTCCACAGCAATGTGAGGTTGGGGTCATTTTACACATTTGCAAATAAATATGAACTGAATCAGTTCCCTGCGTTTAATTCAGGATTTCAATAACGTATTTCTTTCAATATCTTTAATGTACTTTATTCACATATAGGAAAAAATGTTTGAGGTGTAGTACTGCAGTGCTTTGGTTTTATTATTATTATGGTGTTTAGATTATATTAATATAACCTACAGGGTGAAGGAAGCCGTGTACGTCAAACGTAAAAAAAAAAAACTTTGAACTGAATTCAGATTAAAAGGCTCTTTCAGAAATTATCATTATTTCAGACTGGATACTTACAGATAAAGGTGGATAAATTCATGCAGTTATTTTACTAACCTTTATTTAACCAAACAAATCCCATTGAGATCACAGATTTTTTTTAATTTTTTTTAAAGGATGCCTAGGCCTTAAGGCAAACTGTCGTACATTTTTAGTCTGCTGGATAAACCCACACAAGCACGAGGAGAACATGCAAACTCCACACAGACCAGAGGCCTCATTTATAAAGGATTGCATAGAATTAATG
>NW_013953506.1:41803-50587 GCF_001266775.1 Austrofundulus limnaeus
CGATTAATCGATTATTAAATTAGTCGATTATTTTAATAATCGATTAGTCGTTGATTAATCGATTAATCGTTGCAGCCCTAGTCCGCACTGGGAATAAAACCCTTGAACCACTGAGCCATTGCATTGCCAAATTAGTACTTTCTTCACAGTCATAATAATTTTTCTTAACCAGAATAATCATATTATTTTATCCTGAAAGTGAAAAGAAGGTTTGCCTGCTTATTCCGTATTGTTGTATTTGTAGGGTTGGGTTAGCACAAATTAATTAATTCATTTAGCTTTCCCAAAACATCCTTAACAGGGAATACACTGAGTACGTCCCTCTGGGGCTCAAAAAAGCTTCACAAGCCATTTCCTGTCAGATGAGGGATCTGGGTGGTGTTCCCCTGCAAACGCAATCGATAGTCATTAGGAGTTTGTTTGTACACACCATGAAGTCAATGTTGTTGTCCTCGTTTTTGAAGTACTCCATAAGCTTCTCGAACCGCTGGGACTCCTGGCAAACCTGCGAAGCACAGCACACTTTCACTGTAGGAGCGAACCGACGCATGGAGTCGGTGATTAGCATGAATATTGTCGAACCAAAAAATTTTACAAAGCGACTCGTGATTTTAGCTTCAGATCTCTGATTTATCAGCAGCGGCATTCGGTGCAATTAAAACAGCCGATAAAGACGTCACGACTTCCTCTGATCGTGGAAAAAAAAAAAAAGCATTTTTCAGATTATTGTTGGAATAAATTATTCATACGTTGCTGCTTTCATCTTATTTACAGCTCTATGTTCAGCATCTGTGGGGTGAAACTCAAACCTCAGATATGGTGTTTTTTTATTTCTTTTAACAAAAATAAGCCTTTTTGAAGTAGACAGAAAACTAAATCTGAGTAGATAAAGATGCTTTGCGGTTCTGACAGGTCACTGAAAGGGTAGCGAGGCAGAGAGAGTATATTAAAGAATTTAAAAGGAAAAGTGTGTTTACTCAAAAACCTCCAGCCTCTGCCTGCAGCTCCTTTAAGCACCTAATTAAACTCAGCAAAGTAGATCTAATAGCATTACTTGTTGATAAAAATTAATCAATCTGCCTCCATCCCGACGTGCCTGCTGCGGTTTATAGTATCAGAAACATTTTCTCTGCCTCCTCATTAGATTAGCTCTGCTCTGGCTAAAGCCTTATTCTCCCCACTAATGCCACCGTCGCCGAGAGCAACTCTCAATATTTTATTCAGGGGTGTAAATATTACATAAACCGCAGTCGCCTTAGGTTTTTAACGCTACAAAAYGAGGTCGTGTTTTTAGCTCCCACTCTTCCGTCTAGCAGGCAGAACGCCTCGTCCAGACAGGCGAGGGGTCAACAGAGGCTATCTTTCACATCAGCCATCCTTGCTGTTTGCAGCTTCGACGAGCCTGACAAATCTTAACACGTACGGGACGGTTTTCTCTGAYGGCTGCTCGGGGGCCGGCCCACGTTACACCTTTGAACGGGTGCCTCTAATCTGTCGACMAGAGGATGCGGACCCCTTTGAAGAGAGGAGGAATCTGCTGGAGAAGCATTTCCCAGAGGCTGAGTCCTTGTCTGAAAGCGCAGTTTGGAATGTAAGGACACACTGGTTCCCCCGCCGCCCCCCTGGTTCACCTTTTCGGCGCAGGTCGTACCTCTTTAAAGTTGTCGAACGCAGAGAGAATGATTTCGTGGCCTCCTCTGACGAGACAAACTGCCGCCAGGAGCTCCAAAACCAGAGCTTTAGTTCTGTAAACCACAGAGAAAGTCAAAGCAGAAATGGTGAGGACATGAGAGCCATAAGAGCGCTGCAGGAGGCCTATACTTAAAACACAGAGCAAAGAACGATGCAGGAAATGTAATTTAACATCACATCATCACTGAAACGATTTGGGAGCATGAATCTACACGTAATTACGACAGCTACACTGTTTATTGCAGCTAAATTGATGGTTCAGGCCTTTTGAAGTAAAAGTTCATGAATAAGAGAACAATTATTATCTCACCTGTTGTAGATAGGAGTTTAAACATTAGTTTAGGAAAATAATTTATTTTAATCCATATTGACAAGCTAATGGCTAGTCTGAGATGGGTCAAGACCAAGGCAGAGAAAATGTTTTTATCAAAGGTTCCTTAGAGTGAACCAAACAGGCTAAAGCTAGCTGCTGCTGTTGCTATTTGAGCTTTTAAATATCCATAGATATTAGTCAGGTTTATAAAATTGCAGTCATCTCAGGGAAGCAGAACTCCCCTTTGTTCTTGGCCATAATTGCACTAGCCATTAGCTTGTCGATCCGGTCAGAACTAACCACTATTTCTCCAAATCGAAGCCGTTCAAAAAGCTGAATATAATAATTCTGCATAATCTTTACAAATATTCAAACTAATAACAAGGAGAATTTGAGATTTAGAACACTAGCTCATGTTTTGGAGTGTTTAAGTGTGTTTGYGGTGCCGTTTTCACTTCAGTGACTCAGCACTTCTTTGCCTGGATGAGACTGAATGTGACAGGTGATGTGAAGTGGTCTCACATTCACTTCTCAGGACAACCTTTTTACCTTTAGGCATGGTCTGAAACCACAAGCATCCACACACACACACACACACACACACACACACACACCAGAGTGTTTCTGGTCTCGGACTCAGTGGAGTGAGCCGGCGGTGCTTTCACCAGTCCTTCTGAATGTCTCAGCGCGTCAGAAACACTCACTCTGCTTCAGGCTGCAGCTACGTTGAGACTAATGCTTCTTTAGGGATGTCAGTCCAAGTGATTTGTCAGCTTCTGTTTTGAACTTACCTTGGGTTTTTATTGTTGAGACTTAGTGCAATTTCATTCACAGCGTGTGGGTGTGACATGACCATGTTGAAGCCATACTGGGAGAGAAACAATAAAAAGGGGGAAGAGACAGAGACAAATAAGTTAATGAACAGAAAAAAAACAAACAAACGAGGAACCAGTGAGTTCTCCCAGCTAATAAATAAACCATGGAGAGCCAGCAGTGGAGAAAATTGAATTTGGCTTCAGATAGATGGTTGCGCTTCAGTCCAAAAAGGTCACGCTGTCACTGTGGGTGCCCCCCTGTGGACTACAGAGGGGCTCACCTGGTAGTTCATGATGGCGCGTAGGCACATGATGCAGACGTGAACGTCATCTTTCTTGCAGACCAGTCGGGAGTTTTTCAGTGTTCTCCGGCTCGGCAGTGTGTTGCTGCTGTAAAAAATAATCATAAAAAACACACGCAAAGAAGTTAGGAAGAAAGAAAATACGGTGTGTGAGTGAGTAAACAAGAAACACAATGTCTTCTTGATAAACATCAAAGTGCCACGGTGCTTTTTAACAACACAAAACAAAAGCTATATAATCTGTCATTCATGTTCGCTACAGTTGTTTTAAGTCGACGCCCTTCACAGAGATCTCATTCTGAATAACACAACAGCTGCCAGTCATTTGAATGCAGCGCAGTGGTTGTGCAGGTTAATGTGGACAAAAAAAATTCTGGAGCAGCAGAATTGCTGATCCATTCAGAGCAAAACTGTTTATATCCACATTATCCTCACATTCTTCAATTATGAGTCCGATTTCTGTGGAAAAAACGTTTCTTCAGGTGACTGTTAGACATGCTGGGTTCTGTCAGCCTGCCGGCCCGCAGGCGTGACCTCTGTGAATCAGAACTGCGTCTGGGTGTGTTTGTTTTGTCTTTTTTTTTTTTAAAGAGGCCATTTCGGGACACACATGGTTAAGCAGTGATATTTAAGGCCTTATTAACAACAAACTTGGGCCTTATTTTAGTGTTTAGATAAATGAATCTGCAGAAAATAAAAGAAAGTGCTTAAAATAAGCTGCTAAAAATAAATGCAAACGATTCATGAGACTCGTCCTGATAGAACTGAACCAAGCTGGTGCACAGAGAGAAAAATGATCCMCAAACTGTTCTTTCCAGGAGTTTCCTGCTTACAATTAATCAACATACGAACTAAGATGCAGCTGAAATAAAAATAAAATAAGTTCCCCACCTGCCTTCCCTTGCTCCTTTTTCGAGGGTCCTAATAAACGCCCCAAAGGGGTTGACATGTATAGTTATGAACTAAAACAGCTACACTTTAGCCTGTTTATTAGAAGAAAGACATTTAAAAGAAAATAAAATCTTCAAAAATGGACCAATTTTGGATAACTGTAATAACTACAATATAATTTAGTGTAAGAACAAACAAAAAGTAGCAAAGCTACAGCATTCAAGGCGTAAACAAGAATTAAAACTTTTCTTTCAAGCTGTGAAAGGATATTGACTCATGAAAGAAATACGTTCACAGCTGCAGTTACGCATCTTAAGTTTGAAAACAAAAGTACAAGACCTAAACAACCAGTCCATTTCCACAAATCGAGACTTTAACAAGTAAAACATTAAGTGCACCACAGAGCGACAACACATTCTAGAACTACAACTACAGGCTATACAAGTGCAGGACTGACACATCTACATGTTATATGACTCCTAACTCTTTGGACATACCGTCTCATCTGAGAACATTTTGGACAGTTCAGTGCGCTCGATGTCCTATAAGATGGCAGTTTGAAGAGGACACAGAGACAAGACTTAGTTTGACTTCAAGAACTAGTTGTGGAGTTTTCTAGAGCCAAAAATGCAAATAAAAGCAGAAGGGTTAATAAACTAACTAAGCAATAGACCATTTTGTGGTTAGAAATGCACACAGCAAAGCCTATCTTTTCCCAGTCCCAGGTTAACTGGATAAAAGCGGAGGTTGCTATATGAAAACGCTATTGGAATTAAGCAACTCAATAAGCTCAAAAAACATGTTTGGATATTTATGAAAAATCACATCTAGGATCCTAAAGGAAAGTTTAGCACAAATAAGTTTGGAGCAAATATATCGGGACGGTATAACGACGTAAATTTATCTGGTAAATTTGTGCACTTGCAATGGGGTTTTTCTACGGAGCCTGCGAGTGGACATGGGTTTTTTTTTCTTCTGCGTTCTCACGCAATACTTTTTCGTTACCTCGCAATATCTTTGCGTTACTTCGCAATACTTTTGCGTTACCTCGCAATATCTTTGCGTTACCTCGCAAAACTTTTTGCGTTACTTCGCAAAATTGTTTTGCACTCCCATGCAAAAGTTTGTTTTGTATATGAACTGAATTAAATCACTTTTATTTTGAAACATCCGGTTACCAAAACAGGATGTGTCGCCACAAGTTCATGAAATTGACGTTGATGTTGCGTGGCTGCACTGTGTTAAAATATCGGTATATGACATACTTCCATGCGTGGCTGTGTGATATATTTATTCTGAAGCTGAATTAAAGCAGTAGGCTAACTCGCTAATGGTAAACATGTGAGTTTGTTAATAAACCGGCAGGCACAACAGTGTTTAACGACTTTTGCGAGGGAACGCAAAAGGTATTGCGAGGTAACGCAATACTTTTGTGTGTGAACGCAAAACGAAAAGAAAGCCCCCATGTCCCCTTGCGGGCTCAGTATGAATTAGATGATATGCTGATATGTAATGTAATTATTATTATTATTATTGTTATTGTTATTATTAATACTACTACATCTCATGTGGAGTGCCACAGGGTTCCAATCTCGGACCTAAGTTATTTATTTTGTATGTGAACGATTTGGTAAATGTGTCGGATCTTTTTTTGGTGTGTCCTATTTGCTGATGATACAACATTCTTTTGTTCCGGTAAAGATATAAAACAAATGTTGGAGAAAGTACAGACAGAATTTGTGAAAATACAAAGTTGGTTTCAACTAAATAAATTATCATTGAACTTGGACAAGACAAATTATATGATTTTCTGTAACAATAAGAAAACTATAGATGTTTCATTTAAAATTGATGATGTAGACATCTGTAGAGTCAGTGAAGTGAAGTTTCTAGGTGACATGATTGATGAAAAACTGACATGGAAACATCATAAAAATGGTTTAAGAACAAAAATGGCCAAATCAAAATGGCTCCGTAGTTTTCTAACTATGAAATGGTATTTTTTATAGTGGATTTTTTATGTATAGTGGAAGTTAAGACTAATAAAGTAATACTGTATTTTGCAAGTAAATTTGGTCTATTTTCATAAAATACAGTATATCCAAAATACAGAAATTCTTCGAAAGCTGCTGGTTCCATCTGTACATTTTATCCTGACATTCAGCTTCTTTATGGCTGCTGCAGAATCTAGGCTACACTCAGCAGAGAATGGCATTTAGGGAACCTCACAAGCAGCAGAAGAAAACAAGAGGCAGGAGCAGCGAGTGGGAGAAAACAACCCTTTTGCTCCAAAAGGGAAGGAGATTTCAGTCTCGGGGCCCAGGAGCCGACGCAGAGGGGGGTTGCTGCAGGCTGGCAGTACAAATAATTCACATGGCAGACACAGACAGCAGCACAAATAAACCAGGCAGCTCTACCAGGGTGGCACAAAGTACAATGAGGCAGGAGGGCCGTGTACGGGAACGCATGTGCGAGACTCGGCCCTCCGCTTTAAGCGTGCATCTTAAGAGGGGCACAGAGACGACTGCGAAGCAGCCGAGCGGAGCTGCGACCTGCCTGCTGTCGAGGAGCGGCGTACAAAAGAGCAGATGACTTCGGATGGAGATGAGGACAGAACAGAGGAGACAGTCAATGTCACTTGGCGTGCTTGAAAGCAACAATTAATAACAGCACAATTAATAACAGGTGCAACTGTCCACAAATAAAGAACAAAGAAAAACACAAGTTACAAGTGTTTGCGTAGTTTTTAAGATCTGTATCACGTGAAGAGTTGTCAGTCATTTCTCATAATCATGAGTTTGAAAACCTTAAAAAAAATAAAAAGGGGCATTTCCAGACAAAAGGTTTTCCAGCCTGAATGTGTCTTAAGATATTTAAAGTCTTACAGACCTCATGACTACACAAAGAGGCAGCTGAGGCGTCATATGAAAAGTGTGACTTCTTAAAATAATTATACGGCTTCAGAGAAACACGAAGAAAAGAAAGACGAACGCTAATGAAAAAAAGCTGAAAAATAAACTAAGAGTTGCAGAGCGTGGACGTCAACGCAGGACGTCACCGTACCGGATTGTGGAATGCCGCCCTGCTCGGGTGATGCCGTTTCCTGTGAGGGGGGACGGCAGGGTGCCTCCTCTGTGCAGGTCCTCTATAGAGTGACTCCAGGACTTCGACTTGTCCATCGCAGCCTCCATGGCGTTCTCCAAACAGTCGCCGTCGTAGCTGCAGCAACAAGGAAACACTTAAACCTACAGCCTTACAGTTTGGAATACTTTCAGCAAAAAAAAAACTTTTATCATAGCACATTTTACTATTTCACGTTATTTTAAAATGAGGTTTTCTGTCTCCGTCATTCCCGGGCTTAATTCTGAATTTATTTCTTTGCATTTTAAATTGTCAGAAGCTCCTGTCGGACAGGAAGTTTTATTGTCTTCAAAAATATTAGCTTCTCTGTTAATTTTTTAGCAATGACATTTACAGAAATACAGCACGTAACAACAGTGCTTGAGTTTCCAAGACGTTGGCAATCCTGACCAAATTATATGCTCTTAAGAACAGAAAAGTTGTTCTTTTTTAAATATGTTCCTTTAAAAGAAAGAATAACCCATCATTAGTCAAATACAATCACCTCTGGTTACACAAACACAACATGGCTATGATTAAATGACAGTCTTGAGGATTTAATGTGCTATTTTGTAACCTAAGAGGTGACGCCACAGTGGCTATGTCCATTAGAACACTGGGAACAGGAAATAAAGCTAATGTTTTGTTGTGTTTGGCAGTTTAGCTTTTAAATGAGTCCTTTTCTTGACTTTGACTGCATAAACACTACTTTATAGCTGACCATCCATAATGTGGACAGACTGTAATAATACACACTGATGTTAAAGGGTGAATTAAAAACTTTACCCTGAGACTCTTTGGACCCAGGCTTAAGAATGACTAATAATCACAGAGTCGGTTCATGAATAGGAGCATACGGCTGCTATAATTCACAATCTGTCCGCAATGGACCACAAGTGACTCAATGTTTCTGGCGGCAGTGACGGCGGTGCTGGCGCTGTGTGGAGATGCGTCAGGCGCTGTGCAGAATGGTGCCGTTGTTTCGACTGGGAGTTCTGCGCGTATAAAAGAAACGACACGGGGAAGCTGGGGAGTGTGTGGAGACTTACGTGACGGCGTACTGTGCAAAAGAAAGGTATTCCACCAGCACATCCAGACCTTTGTTCTCTTCATTTAAAAACTCCCTCACCCACCTGAACAGGAAAAAGGGGAAAAAAATAGTAAAAGAAAAAATGTTTATTTGCAGATAAACTTTGAACATATGTGTGAAAATACAAATGGGCATTTCTTTTTTAAATAAACTTAATATTTGCTCAAACAGCTGTGGAATATTGTGTGTTTACTATAGTCTCCACCTGAACTAGCTGTTTAATCAGTATTAAACCATTGCTCAAAACTGAGGTCCTTCTACGACAGGTAAGATATTAATTGTTCCAAAGCTTCCCACAGAATCCCCCTTTAAAAGATCTGAACTCTCTCTTTAAAGGGATCCACGATTAGTTGCAACATTAGACTTTTTTTGATAAACATATATTTTAACTGTACAACAAAGACTGTAAAAATACTGTAGGCTGTTTAGTTTTATAATTTTTAAATAAAATATTTTAACACGGACGGAGCCATTTTATTTACACGCAAAGCATTCTGGGTAAATGATGACATGGATAGGTCATCGGTGTGAGCAAGCTATATCCACCCTGAAGGTTAATCT
>NW_013953506.1:51587-80301 GCF_001266775.1 Austrofundulus limnaeus
ATGTAGCATCAATTATGCTAATGCTAGCTGTCACGTTCTCTTGTCATGGCCACACCTCCGCTCTCTAACCCCCCTTCCCCTACCCACACCCCCTCCCCTACCCACTTTGATGCATTTTTCAAATTTCGCCTTGGGGCGGAGTTATCTTTTCACAGGGGGGGTAAGTTACACTTTAAAGGCCCTGTCACACTAGACAATTTGTGCCAACTTATGAAACATTTTTATGTCTAAATTACTAATAAAAGTTATATATTTGATCAGTTTGTTAGAATTACATTATGTACATGCCATAAAGAAGCTTCCAGTTGATTTTATCAATTCCATCTTAAACGTAGACATCTTTAAAATGTTCATAAGTTGTCTTGTGTGACAGGGCCTTTAGATATGTTCTGGTGGAGCTGTGTGAGGGAGGCATGGGGGAGGGGTGCTCTGTGGGACGGGACCAAGGAGGAGATTTGGGTAAATAGGCGGTGCTTTGTACCATATAGAGTTTTTCCATCTCTGCACGGCTACCACAGGAGAGTCAAGGATTTCTCAATCATGCACATATGTTGTTTATGAGGGAATGACATTATAACATGATATAAAGCTCAGTAAAGCTGATTTTGTATTATACCCTCCCTTTACAGCACCTTAGATGAGGTTAAAGTGGGCTGAGGTTGATACCAACATACGGAAAGACAAAACAAGTTCCAACTAGTCTGTTACTTCTAAAATAAAGAGATTAATGATTTGTTTGAAAAGCAGCCTCTTAACTTTTTGTTTCAGTTTTGTTATGCTCAGTTTCTAGATAGATCTCATTTGTAAGGGTCAACCAGCCTGTCACAAATTACAGAAACAGCGATGAACGATCTCAAGTTTGAGAATTTGCACAATTTTTTTGAGATATTGATCTTTCCTTGAGGCTGACTATACACTCTGAATCAGTATCAGCCGCCACACGTTTAGGCTTGTTATCTTTGAATACCTGACGSTGATGGTGAAGGCACCAGTGTTTCATCAGTTGTGAAATCGTTCTCATTAACAACTCAATGGGACTTGCAGACTCAAACGCAGAGGCTGAGCAGCCAAACTACAGCCAGAAAAATGTGCTTTCCTTCTGGAGGCTGTTCGTGTGTCAGCTGCTCCAAACAATCCATCGATTCATCTTTTTCTTCATCGCCACATGGCCGTCGGTGTAATATTAGGATGGAGTGCGAGAAACGAGTGGGGGATGGTGGTGTTTAGTGTCAACGTCTGTGTCTCTGGGTGTCTGGAATCTCAGACTTGTTCCCCTTAAATCTAATATAGGCCAGCACAGGACAGGCAACACTACACGAGCTTCACGTAGTCCTCCTGTTGACTCACCCTATGTAATTGGTCCGTAAGGAAATTTCCAGCTCTCTCAGAACTTGGGTGGACTCCTGTACCCTCCGTCTGAATTTCTGAGGAAGGAAAACAAGGCGGGAGAGGTTAAGTTTCATCATACTCCTATAAATCAACATGTGGTAGCGCAGAAATGAGAGATGTTCTGGACAAAAAGGCCAGACAGACCTGAAGGAATCTGACTGTTTCATGCATAAATAACAAAAGGAGTAAAAAATTTGGGCTAGGTTGCGCTTTTTAAATGTTCCTGTAAAAAGGTAGCTATTAACAAGGCTATTACAGACAACAAGCTGACTCATTGGAAACTTAAATAAGAGCAGTTCTTTTCTTCTTCCCTTTTTTATTTTGCCACTCATGTTGCTATTAAATAATGTTTTGGCATGTTTTTTATGGTTATAGCTTTAAAAAAAAATCCACGTGAACTGTATGAAGGCGGGACTTATCGAACGAGGCACAAAAACAAAGTGAAACTGACAGAAAATGAGAGGGGCTCCTCTTTTCGTTCATCCAGACTCAGAATTATCTGTAGAACCCCAAACAAGAGGCCGTTCATGCTGTTATACAACCACAAGAACAAAACGAGCCGAGCGAATGACCAGTGGCGATCAAACAGTTTTACGGTGCAACACGAGGAGCAGTGGGGTTGTCCCTGATGAGAGGGGGGAAACTATTACAGAGGAGACAGAGCAAAATACAGAAATGAAGAAAAAGACTATGATATCTGCCGTTTGATATGTTGAACAGTGTTCACAGATGAAAGATTGATCTAAAATGTAGTTCTTGTCTTGTTAATACAAAACTTCTTTTCACCACACTGTTCAAGGGCCTGGGGGTGTCGACTTGTTTGTATCTTTTACAGCTGGTCTCAGTGAAATGTTCTCCAGGATTAATGAAGGTCTTTCAGATGCACATGCAGAGCTACGGATTTTATTTTCAGTTGATCCGTCTACCGTATGTCATCTATTTTCAGCCAATAACTCTTTGAGAATTGCCTTGTTAGTTAGTTCAAAAATACTTTTTTTTTGTCCGAGTTATCTTTATTTTATATAAATTCAGCTAAAGAACAATTCCTGTTAAGGTGGCATCTAATGGAGTTGTGACTATAAGATGACTAGTTAGTGAAAAAAATCTTTCAAGTTGCTCGCAAATGTCTTCATGATCATTTTCCATCATGTTTGCATCAGTGAGGAAACAGCTCTGTTCGAACCTATTATTAACATCGACTGAGAAAAAAAAAAGAGCTGTTCCCATAACGTATTCTCTCGGGTGTAGGTCTTTGGGCTTGGGCGGCGTGTGTTTGGAGCATAAGGAGATGTGAAACAGAGTGTTTTTATTGGGGAGGAGTCGTTTGTGTGCATGTGTGCAAAGCGGAGCATATTTCGGGGTACTGCGCAGGCTCCTGGAGCCCCCGCCAAAATCACCCCACACTTTAAGTGCTACCAGCTGCATCACAGAGAGAGGGGAGAGAGTGTGAAGACGACATGAGGGGAGAGGAGGAGGAGGAGGAGGAGGAGACCCGGGAAGGGGAGACAGCACTGAGAAGGGGTGGGGAAACAGTAAGATTCCGGGGAGGTGTGAGCACAGGAGGGGTCATCCTGGAAACAAATCAACGGCTGATACATTCTTGGAGACTAGTTAGACTGGAGCTCTTCCTCCTTGGCTGCTGATTGGCTGGGAGCTGCTCCGAGGAATGCACGGGAGCCTGCCTATGGAAAGCAGAGGCAATGACCTCTAGTTCTCTCACAGTGGCACAAAGTGGCAATTGTTTGAGTTTGAAGAAAAAGGGGGATGGAGCAGGAATGTAGAAAGAAGCCCATAACTCTTTCTTTTCCTCTGTACCCTCTGCTTTTTTTTCTTCTGTCATTCCCTGTCCATCTCTTCCTCCCCTCTCGGCCAAGTCTTTATAATTCAGCATCTCTACTTCCCTTCCTTGCTATATTTCATTCCACCCTAGGATGCCCATTCACTTTTCAATCAGGGCTAGGTAAAGACGCAGGTCAATAAAACTTAGAAACACAAAATAGCTGAAGGGAGGTCCGAACAAAGCTCTGGTCTCATCTAGAGGAGTTTCAAACAAACATTTTTGATTAAATTCAATTAATTGGAAAAAAAGAGGGAGGAGGAGGATTGGGTTTGCTGGAAACACATTACTGATTATCTCATCTGGATGAGCTCCAGCAGTGATGCTGAATGATACACCAAGGACTTTTAACACCGTCAYAATCTCCTGGGTGAGGTGAATTTAGAAAAAAAAACCTTCAGGGGCTGTGTCCAATTTCTAGATCTGCGCCCTTCGAAGGACCCGGCCTACCCAGCCTACCTGGGCTGGATCATTTGTCGACCTCGAAGACCAGAAGAAAATGGCTGTGAATTTGGATGGTCTGGCTTTATTCCCACCCTTAACACAGTGCATGTCCTGTCACCTACCAACCGTGACGGTGCTAAACAGAAGCAATGAAGATAGAAGAAAAGATTGAAATTGGCAAAATATCAATAGAAGAAATTAACAAAATTAGCTTAGAGGGCAATACATGAACTAAGGGACTCGCCACACATTGTCGTTTACATTTACAATTATTTTTACAATAATATTAAAACACGTTTACGCAAATAAAGAAAGTCTAACACAACAAAAATATTTTAAACTTTCAAGTTTTGTACCACCAGATTTTTATTTAGAGCTGTATTCCTGTTTCTTGCTTTGTCTGCCATTACAAACAAAATAAAATAAATAAAAAAATGTCCAGGCAATGCGTCTTGGGACAGGGTGGGCCAAAAAAGACACACTAGAGTCGCCCCACAAATCCGGGCAAAAKGAGGACACGTTTGTGGGCTGCGATTGAAGGAGTTTTTGAATTTGGAAAGCCTTCAGCACGGCACAGCGAYGTAAGCATCCAACAAATTCAGCCTTCGAAGGACGCAGCCGTAGAATTTGGACACAACCATTGTGAGGGCAATCACGATGCTGCTATGCACATTTTCTGTATCCCAAGTATGCTTTCTTGAACTGTCATGCTCTGTAAACTTACCCTGGCATGACTATTTCAGACCTTATCAGGGTACAATTATGGGTATCTTGTCTTGGGCTGCATGAGGCCAATGCAGCGAGGTCTGCTTCAAATTATTCATCGTCAAACCAAGATGTTCATGTTGATTTTTTTTAGTGAAATCTTTCAACGTGAAGGGGGGCTGTAGTGATGACGTGATTCTTCTGTAGGCTTAATTTTGGCTCACCTAACTTGTCCTTGCACAAGCTAACACAATTTACCTACATTGTCCTGTGATTGTCTATAATGTCTGCTTCCACCTGAGTCATCCTCCTGTCTTAATCAGATCTCTTAACTATGTAATCTCTCTGGCATCGGTGCCAACCTGACGTACTGTAGGTACAGTMCATGGGGGAATTCATCTAGCTTTTCGTTGACACCACCCACCACACTCTGGACATGTTTGCTGGGACTTTTTTGGTTTAATCATCAATGAAAAGGTTACAGAACATCTGCATCATGTATTCGCATATCTAGTTTCTGTTTCAGTTTTACAATTCACTGATAGTTAAATCTAAATGTTTCCTGTCCAGGTTTTTCTTAGCAGCATGTAGTTGCATGTTTTTAATCAAGATGAGGCATCTTTTATTCTTAAACTCTTATGAAATAGCAGTTTTCCCACTGTAAAGAACCACAGTCAGTAACTCGGATTAGACAACACGCAAGGCGTTGCGCATTCTTTGCATCATAAAAAACATGGTTTTTCTTTTTCTTTTTTTAAACCATAGTCACATCATAGCTTCAATTTGCTCAAGCTGCTCCAGCTGTCTTATTGCGGTTACTTTTTTTTTTTTTTCAAAACACACTCAGCCCAGATTGAAATATTCAGCGATTTCTTCCTCTTCTAGCAAAGTCTGCTGGTTCATTTGTTCATCGCTGAGGCTCGACTCCCAGCGTCCCCTCGAAACCCTACACAGCTCGCACATCCAGACCAGAAAGACCTAATACTTCTTGGCAGCGCCTGAGAGTTAATAAATACTTGTCTTAATGGAGCCCCTCCTCCTGCTCTCCTCTGCTCCCGACAAGAGCCAAGAAAAACAGCCAAAGCCGGCTGTTGAGATGATATAGAGACATTTTTATGATAAAAGCTCAATTCGCTCGTGATAATTTCATGATGGCTCCTGCTGTGCTGCGAGAAAATGCCAATGCGGCAGTAAGTCTGACCCTTTCCACCAATCAGTCTTTTTCAGTTATCSATATTTGCCTTTTTATTTTGTTATCTGCTTTCGGCCACAGAGTGGAACGACTAAAGATTGGTAAAAGATTCTCCAGCCTGGGCGTTTCTGATAAACAACGGTCTCGTTTCTCACTGTTTTGTAACTCGAGTTCCACAGCTATCTCCCAGGGAACTCCTGCATGCAATCTTTCCTCAGCTGTTGATGGGATATCCTGGACAAGACCTAGAAGGTCAGCGGGGAAGGAAAACTCTTGCAGCGGAGCAGCCGTGCCGCTGGGGAAAAAAAATGCAGCTGGGTCCGATGGGGAGCTCACCTTTCTCGTGACTGCCGGGTCCAGATAACTCCTCAGTTTTTGGAGGTACGTGTGAGGTGGGTTTTTCACTTGGAATCGCTCCTGTTGAAAAAGGAAAAATGGAAAATGAGTAGATGGAAAGGAAATTAAACCAAAAAAAAATACATTTTTGCAAAAAATGACACCCGGAACATTTGTGGTAAAATCAGAAATCGATGGAGAGTTTCACACAGTTCTAGTTTTTAGTGAGTTTGATTGACAGAAGATAAGAATATAAAAAAGTCACATTCTAAATAACTTCCCAGCAAACTAAAACAACTAAACCTTTGCTATCCAGTTGAATCTGATTAGGCTTTTTGTGTAATTCTACCTTTTTAATGGGAACTTCAGATTAACTTCCACTTCTAAAAAAAACCAATCTCTAAAATCAGAGCTTGTTTTACTCAGGCCAGAAGTTTTATTTTGTATGTTTTGTCTCTTATCTTCAGTCGAAAACAGTTCCTGAACAAAATAACAAGCTTTACTGAGATTTATTGTATGAACCACAGCAAAAAAATAATAATAATAATCCACAGAAACAAAACAAAAGTCGGGAGGTCCCATGATTTTACTTGTGATTTAAGCTGTACTTTAATATCACAGCTTTGTGTGGATGTGTACGCACATGTTCCAACTCCAGCCAGCAACAGGTTCGAGTCACACTATTGTGCTCTAAATATAAACCGGAGAGATTAGTACCCGGATTTGGATCAGTGTGTTGAGCGGGAAATAGTACTTGTATTAAGCTAAGCGTGGCATCATGAGTGGATTAAATCAGTAAAAACACAAAGTCAGTGTATCAACTGGAGCGTAAAAAAAATGAAAAGATGTTCTTAAAAAAGGTAGATGAAATAATTGCTGCAACAAAAGAAAGACTTRACTCTGCCTGTGCAAGTTCTTGCTCTGCTCTGAGAACAGCAAGAAGAGAGGAGGGATTATTTCTGAATAATAGTTTGTATACATTTTTCAATAATCTGAACTGTGTCCCTTCAGTTTTTCTGCTAGCATAAGGATGTGGCATACATTTCAAATAAAAAAACTAATCAAAGTTCTGACTTGTCTTAATTTTATATTTTWAAAAAGGRGACATGTGCAAAATCCACTKTCTTAGTCGTTAAACGTACTTTRCTGTGTACTTGGAGTCTCTAGGGCTGCAGAAAAGTAGAATTTAGTCACTCCTGATGCTGTGTAGATGTACATATATTCTGTTTGGGTCATATTTTCAACCCATTCCAGTTTTCTCTATTTCTATGGCATTTTCTTAACTATTACATCAAATTATTTGCAACGAAACTGCCAAATAAGGTCTGGACTTAACTAGTACAACTTTGTCGTCTCCATTCTCCTCTGGGTCAGACTCTGGCTCAACATGTAAGGACATCTTTTAATTGATTTGTAAATAAAATGTTTGCTATGATAGTCGTAAACCCCTCTATCACACTAAAACGGACTGGTCTGAAAACTGGAGGAGGGCCTCAGAAAAGGGGTGGAAGAGGGGCTTGTGGTGTTAAAATAGGGAGGAATTCAGACCAAAGCATTGAAATTCCACTTTCTAGACCCCAACTGAATGATTTAAATGTGAAACAGAAGGATTTAAAAGCATGGTGTGTCTCATTTAAGGGCCTGTCTGGAATTTTGATCTATAAAAACATTTGTCTTCATCAATGATTTGATTTGCTCTTTTTATAAAGCATGAGCTCTTAAACACTATAAGAACATTAGGAAGTCACACATACACTAATCAGCTCAGGGGTGACTGTACATCCACACAGCAACAAGGTAACGCAGAAGCATGAACTCTGCCAATAAAAGGTGTGTATAAAATGATGTATTTGAGGTCTACACTGAAAAATCTGTGCTTATTTGCCTCATATAACCTGACCATATTACCATCAACCTTGATGTCCACACTAAGTAGAAACAGGAAATGTTCCCCAAGTTCATTTCTCAGGAAACATGTTTAAATGTTTTTTTTTCTAAAGTTTGTGAACTTCAGCTCATGAATATATACATATGTCAGTGTTGTGGTTTCCTGTGACATTTAAATGGCGAGCCACTAAATCCAACATCAAAACTACTTTTACTGAAAGTTCGATATTTTTAAAGGACAGTAGCTGTTGCTAAGATCAGCCAATTCATTTGTACAACAGTTTCCGAATGACTTATCACTGTGCAATGAATCTAATTTATTTTAAATGTTCAATTCTTGTAGTTTACAAAAGGAAACTGCTGTTGAACCTCATATTTGAAACAGTTTAACACGTTTCTCAAGCCTCAACAGTCAAAACAACTCAGAAGTTTCATGACTTGCAGCTAAAGTGTCGATATCCTCCGAGATATGTGGCGTTTTTCTCATTTTAAGCCTTAGTTTGCTGAAGGCAATCCTACATTCTTGACTGGAGTCACAGATGTTCAGAAGCATGCTCTTATACAAACAGGACTCTGGTGTCATCATCAGACTGTGGCTTTTGTTTCGCAGCCCTTACAAACCATTCACCCTCCGCAAAAAAATGATGAGAATCGTCACATTCATCACCTTCCACAAAAACAGGAAAGACTACAGTGGGGTGGAGAAAGACGCCGGCAAATTTACGCATTTCTGCAAAACAAATGTGTTGACAGATCACCGTGCAGACATAGTTGGAAGCAAAGAGTGTTAGGAATGCAAACAGATCACTAAAACAGAATGACAAAAACTATGCTAAGGATGACACACCTGTCCTTTATAGTGGGGTGGGTATGTAAACAGGGTCCTAATGAGATTCAAGACGATGTGTCAGCAGAGCTGGCTGAAACTGAGAACTGATTAATGCTTTCAATAATATATCTATAGCGTTTAATCAAACAGATTTGATACATTTATGTCAATTTTTTTAGGTATGTTTTTGTATAGAAATGTGAGTCAAACATATTTTACTGATGTTTTTACATTAGGAGCATCCTTTACGTTTCAGAAACCTGAAAAGAATACGTAATTTTCAAAAAGCCTCTACCTGTCGCCTTTTCTTTTCTGCTTACCTCCATCACTGGGGCTACATTAGGAGATTCACTGTATTTATGACCAGGGGCGGACTGGGGAGAGAAAAGTGGCCCAAGACTTCCTGACACTTTCAACTGTCAAGTTTAAGTTACTCAGACTTGAACAAGATTTGGTTTAAAAAATAATTACATTTACAAAGCAAGCATTTGTTAGAAATCTACAGGGTGTACCAGTGAAGCTAAAGTCTTTGGTCTGTGAGAGGAAATGGGAGAAACTGGAAAAAATTCATGCAGAGGGAGAACGTGTAAACACCACCCAGAAAGGTTCCCAGGTTAGGATTTTATCCAGCAACCATTTTGCTGATAAACAACAGCTCTACCAGCTGTGCCACGGGGCTGCCAAACTTTATATTTATAATGTTGAAGATTCTCAGTCGTCCTCATGATAAAAAGTTAAAAAACTGGACTTCTGAGTTCTAAGCTTTATAAATGTCATAAAAGTCTATAAAGCTTAAAACACCACACTACTACAAACACGTTGAACTGACAAAGCTTCCCTGTGTTCCTGGGAAAACTCCTGGTAGACTTGTATTCTAGTTCACCCCCGTCTATGACTGATAATATCTCTCTCGTGGCTATGGGCTTGTTGTGGAATCATGAAAAGAATAAAGTTTGAAGAATAACTTTAAAAGGTGTCTGTTCATTTAGGGGTAAACATCAGCTTATTAAGCAAAAATTAAATCCCAAATAGTCGAGATGCAACACTTGGAAACAGACCAGCTAGTTTCAATTTCAGTCTGCGAGTGTATCACCCATGCTCTTTTTGGCACAGTTGCCTCTTCGGGGTCACTAAGTATCAATAGCCTGCGAGTGGGAGGTGGTTTCGATCTGGTCTCTGCTGTTTTTCTCCACTGCTCAAGAAGGCAGAAAAACTCAGGCGGAGTTCTTAGACCACAGCTCGCTGCACTCTCTGTTATTTCCTGCACGCAGCACTGACGCTGATAACAGACTTGAGTTTTTCAACAGGCCAACTGATCTGGGCGCCCTGCTGGCCCACTTAACCCACTTGACCAGGACAGTCAACGAGGTGTGTGAGGATGAGGAGAAAGGCTTACAGAGGTAAAAGCAGGGTAATGGAGCATATAGAAGCTGTGGTCCCAACACACGGCAGGACAGACCGCATCCAGGAGCAGATATAAAGAAGACACTTCAGACGGTCGATAAGATGAATTGGATTTTCTCTGTAGGTTGTCGTGATTTGATAAGACTTGAGCAGCGGTCAACACCCACCTGATCACAAATCAGCTCCCATTTCTTCTCATTGTCATACTGCCGCAGGAGTCGTGCCTTGTCTGGAGGAAGATTCATCGAGTTCTACAAGAGATGGAAAAAAAATTAGAACAATTAAAGAATCCGAACACTGAACCTAGAGATATTTTTATTATTAATAAAATAAAAGTTTCTCTGGCCTCTTTCTGTAACAGCTTTCCACATTTTTTCTACTCAAAATAGCAGTTTTATTGAAAAACATTAAACAATGCAAACTTGTTTTAACTGGACAACAGCCCTCTCCCACATCAGAGCAAAATGGGACAGCGGCTGATTTTCAGAGTTTTGTGGAGGTAGATAAGATCTGCTTCTCATGTATTTGGCAGATCGCCAAACACCCAACATTAAGGAAATTGGGGCCAGCTGATTTATTTGAGCACTCCTAGCACCAAATTAGCACAAAAAGTAAGGAAATTTGTATTTGGTAGATTATTTCTTTGTTGTAACAATGCCTTTTGGCAATAAATTTTATACAGGGCACCTGACTGGCTGGGGGGCTCAAAACAAGTGTCAGTAGCAACAGCAAAATAAGCTGTTTGGCAGTGGTCAGACCCCAGCATACTTCAAAGGCAAAGCTCTCGATTTACCAGTCGGTCTACGTTTCTACCCTCATCTATGGTCACGAGCTTTGGATAGTGACCAAAAGAACAAGATCATGGATACAAGCATCCAAAATGAGTTTCCYTCACGGGGTGTCTGGGCTCTCCCTTAGAGATAGGGTGAGAAGCTCGGTCATCCGGGAGGGACTCAGAGTAGAGCTGCTGCTCCTCCACGTCGAGAGGAGCCAGTTGAGGTGGTTCATCTTGTTAGGATGCCTCCTGGACGCCTCTCTGGGAGGAGGCCCAGAGGAAGACCCAGGACACACTGGAGGGACTATGTTTCTTAACTGGCCTGGGAGCGCCTTGGGATTCCCCTGGAAGAGCTGGCCCAAGTGGCTAGAGAGAGTGAAGTCTGGGTCTCTCTGCTTAGGCTGCTGCCCCCGCGACCCGATCCCGGATAAGTGGAAGAAAACGGATGGATGGATGGATGGGTGGATGGATGGATGGATGGATGTGTGGACGGATGGATGGGTGGATGGATGGATGGATGGATGGATGGGTGGATGGATGGATGGATGGATGGATGGGCGGACAGATATGGTCAGAGAAAATTTGGTTAATTTTTATGTGCACAACCCACATATCCAGCTCTACTGTTCATCCCACAAATGCATGTTCCTTACAAATGTGGTACCATTTAAAAGAGAAATTAACAGGCTTTCCAATGATTAGATTTATTACAACAAAACATTGTTACAGCAAATAAATAATCTACCAAATACAAATTTCCTTAGCTTATTTCTATAAACACAAAACAAATAATAGCTTACTGACCTGATCAATGAGTCACAGACCTCCACCAGTTTAGGCTTTTAACACAGTTTAAGTGTTCGACTGTTAATAGGAAAATGAACACAAAAGGATGCTGCTCTCAAGAGTGCAGCAATATGCAAACTTAAACTTAATGCAACATTAGTTGTTCATTTGACATTCAAATGCCAGCATGTTTATAACTAATAGTCAAACAATTTGAAAGCAAACCTTGCAAATTTGCTGTGGCCTTTTTTCAGCCCATGTGAGGTTGGAGAAATGTGTTGTTATGCCATCTATCATTTTGCTAAATGATTAACTATAATAAGTAATCCCATAAAATATGAAAATATTTTGCTTGTGAAACCAAGTCATCTTCTTAATCTGTGTTCTGCGGTGATGCTGCAGCACAAAAAGCAGAAGCATCTTAGCTCATGTTCCCAACCACAAAACGTAATCTGGGAAGCAGATGATTGGAATTACTACCAATCAAAAAACTGTTGGGTCTCAGGAGAAAAAAAAAAGTAAAATAGTTATTTTCAGGTTAAATGAAATACAAGTTTATATTTCTCCTTTTTTCCATTCACTACAGAGAAATAAAGAAAATATTGCTTTGCACRTGTTCAGTGAATGAATTTTATGAAGAAATTATAGGCAGTTCTTGGTGAACAGTTTCACTAAAAATAGACATTGCGCAACTTCTTCCTTCACCCTGCTTTACTTTAAAATCTGCCTCTGTACAAAAACACCTCTGCAGCTGCACAGAATAAGAATCGTTCCAACACTAGCAGGATTCAGCTCAACCTTCTGAGATTTAGAAATACTTAAAATTAAACCTATAGTACGGAGAGAACAAAAACATGAAAGAATTCCAGCAAAACTAAATAATAATTCTACTTCTACTCTTTTAGAATTAGTGACAGGAAGACAAATGAGAAAATATCCTGAGATCAGACTCGTTTCCAGGGGCAAGTTTCACAAATTTGGAGTCCGACCCAGACTGTCTGGGCTCAAATTTGCTTTAGCACAACATTTCTGTTGTTCTGTTATGGGGTTTTCTTTTTCTAGAGTTTCATTTATTAGAATGGCAAAGTTATTGATCTGTGTAGCCATTTTCATTTTTTAAAAAGGTGCATTTACAAGAGGAAATCGACGTAGAAAGTTCTTCATGCACGGAAATATGGATTAGACTCACTTTGCATCTTACAAACAGTTATACTAAAACAATTTTTAAAAAGAGACTAAATGATCCTCGTACCGATAATGACATGAAAATAAAGTGGTTTGGAAACTTTCTTGCTAATTGATGATTGGGTTTTATGACTGCCTGCTGCTACATCCATCTAAACTGATTTCTTTATAACAGAAATCCATAAAACAAAGCCCTGACATTTGATTTAAAAATATAGTATTAGGGCTGCAGAATGTGTTGAAACATTTGTCATCATCAGGATAACAGCCTGTGCAATAGTTATAATGCAAAAAATATTTGCATTTGCATATTTAGCACTGTATCACGCATCACACGTTCTTCTGATAGGTGCAGACCTATAATGCATTTGTTTTCTAACTTGTTTGTTCTTATGAGAAACCATCAGTCACATTGAATTTTACAGGTCCTATCCCACCAGGCTCTCCAACATGATTTGAGCAGGAAATCTAATTAGTATTCAGCAGAAGTTGCAGGCCGACCCACCGATGCTGTGCTGACTGCAGGGAATTAGGAGTCTGAGGGCCTCCATTGACTCAATCTGGCTGCTGGCCAGATGACTAGATTTTTTTTGCTCACTTTTCTTCCTTAAACACATTAAAAGACACCTGAGGAGATGGCCACATTGACATGAAACAAGTTTACAAAATCCCACACAGAAGTGCTTTAACATTCTGTTCACCTCAGTTAAAACCAGTGTCAACTATTGGGTTACTTCAGAGGTTTTAATTATTTTGCTTTGATTTTAGAGAAA
This sequence comes from Austrofundulus limnaeus, assembly GCF_001266775.1. Taxonomy (NCBI): domain Eukaryota; kingdom Metazoa; phylum Chordata; class Actinopteri; order Cyprinodontiformes; family Rivulidae; genus Austrofundulus; species Austrofundulus limnaeus. Next base: position 65,130 of record NW_013953506.1, read on the forward strand.
TGGTGACCTGGCTGTTCGGTGGGGGGTCCCACCGAACAGCAAGCCACCAAGCCACCGGGGGGGTGGCTTGGTGAAGCTCCAACTAAAGCAAAAGAGCCACTTCAGTCTTCATTTCAGCCCAATGCAAACGAAGTGTGACAGCCACTCAGCTCGCTGGAATTCAGTTTCCCCACGTCTGAAACCACATCAGCTGTGTTATTAATGAGGTGCTGTTGACGAGGCCCACGCAGCTTTTTACCAACACCTGACTGCAGACCACCCTGATGAACACAAACACCAAGGTCTAATATTAACCCGGCAGTAAATCCCACAGCTGTGCTGATAGGAAAACACAAGATTATGATATTATTGTTGAGCGTTAGCAGTAGGGGTGTAAGAAAATATCGATACACTGAAATATCGCGATATTTCATTTCCAGATACTGTATCGATATTCTAAAGCCCTGTATCGATTTTTAATTAAGGTTTAAAATGTCAACCTTCTTGCCARCCRTTCATTTTTATGTTGTAGTTCAGCCTTTGACCACTAATTGGCAGCAGTGAGCCGGCCATTTGGCTCCTCTACCACGTGAGCGCCAGACAGTAAGGGTAGCATTAGCATTGTAAGTAAACATTAGCTTTTTTTTCAGTAATAGGTTTTTATTTAATAGAATTTTTGGACAAAAAAAATCGCAATATATCGCCTTGCTTACAGTATCSCAATATATCGGGATATATCGTATCGTGACCCCTCTGTTATGATATGTATCGTATCGCCAAATACTTGCCAATACACAGCCCTAGTTAGCAGGGCCATATCAGGTGCAATAAAAATCTAAATTTTCCATCTAATTGATAAATACATTTTTGGGAGGCAGTTTATATTTGTATAGGCAGTAGTATTGTTCTACGAAACAAGTAATTCCTAATTAACTTATTACCTGATTTTACAAAACTGTGTTCAGAAAAAAAAAAAGAGCGTAATGGTGCCATATTCAAGGTCACATTTCCCAAACAGGTAAAGCAGGCTCGTGCAAACCACCCATACAAACAGGTAAACATATGACAGCATAACTCTACAAAAGTATCTCAACCTTGGCTTGTTTTTGTCCCACCCAGTAGAAACATTTTCATAACGTAACACTTTTTCACTGTCAGTAATCAGCAGCTAAACTTTGAAAACTCAATAAAACAAAAGTAAGATGCAAAAAGAAAAACATGATAAGAGTTGCAATCAAAAAGAAACAAACACAGACACAAAGCGTGAGAATCCTTCCAGGCAGCAAAACAAATACAGCAAGAGGGAAAACTAGAATTTACAGAGCTGGATGGACCATGCTTCCTGTGAGCCACAGTTACATTTCAGCTCCAGAGCAACTGCCTCCAAGGGAAAAAAAAGTTTTGCTTAAAAAAGAAAAAWTTCTAGCTCAACTCTCAACACAGAATGGCACCAAACTGAACAGCCCAAAGAATCCTACACAACTTCAGCAACCTTGTTCAACCCCAATATTCATTTAAAAAAACAGACAAGGCACGTTATTATCCACGTGCGAGTCATAAAAGGAGTAAAAATAGACAGCCTCAAGGTCCTCCAACCACCTTCAGAAGGTCTGAACACCAAGGGGACAGCTTTCAGGGTGCAGCTGGCTAAAAGAAAGCAAATACAGAGCCCAGATCAAGGGCCTGCTTCAGCTGGTGAGGCTGAGAGAAGATAGGAACTAAGGGGAAAAAATGCTTACAGGTCAACGGGTTCAAAATAACACGTTTTTCTTGTGTGGTAACCAAATAACTTAGCTTCTGACCCAAAAGATGACTGACAAGTGATTGTGACAATATCTATTGATTGTATAAATGTACAAACTTCACWAACACCCGTTGAATGACAACAAATAATAATGACATGACTACAAAGTTTTAACACCTACAATCCCATTTGTATTAATTTATTAATTTAATAATTATGGTACAAATAGCATGTTTTGAAATTATCTGCGGATCCCCATTTGGTGCTTTTTTGACAAAAGGCTCACTACAAGACATCTCAGGTTGGGACTTTGGGTGTATTCACACCAGGAAAGTCCTTTGGTCCACTTGTTTGGTCCGAACAATAGCGGACTTTAATTTTTTCCTTTGGTGTGGTTTGCATTCACATTGTGCTTTTTTTGCAAGTGGACAATAATTTATAAACAAAGCCACGCAGGTAGCGGTTATTGCTCCCATTGGACAGAAATGATAGGGGCAGGACAGAGCACAGACCCAGAAATAAAGATGGTGTTAATACAACTGACTATTAAGAATATCAAGATTAGCTCATTCAGTGGTGGTTTTATGATAATATAATTTGGGACAGTGTTGTCAAATGCAACATAAAGAAGACTAGATGCTCCACGTTCCCTGACTCACAACGGATCATTTTTTGTAACAGACTGTTAGCATTACCAGCACTACCAGCACTACCAGCACTGAGGGACTAACTGCTCCAGAGTTCGTTTGGAAGCGGACCGGGGAAACAAACTCTGGTCTATTTAAAGTGGACCAAATGTGTCAGGTGTGAATGCACTTAGTCCCTTTCTGCCCACCTCAGAGGTATTTCTGAATGGACTGAGGTGGAGTGAACAGGAAGTTGAAGCAAACCTACCCCCGATGCACGATCATGCCACATAGCGAGGTAGTAACAGAGCCAAAACGGTACACATGTGAAAAGATAAACCTGCTATGAATAATATGATGAAGTGATGTCATATGGTATTAAATATTTTGCAGAAGTGGAACTGAAAGAGGCAAACTGACCACTGTGCAGATGCAAATAAAGCAACTGTCAAATTAAAAACTGACTTTTGCAAAACCACAGTCCTTCAATTTTCTAAAACSTAATTCAGTTCTAAATCTTTAGTTGACCTACGATGGACTGGCGACCTGTCCAGGGTGTACCTGTCCTCACACTGTGACAGGATATGGGACGCACTGACCCCACTGACCCTGAAAGGAAGAAGCGGGAAAAGATAAAAGATGGATAAACATCTTTAGCTATTACTATTATTATCACAATCAATACTGTATACTGTTTGTCTTTTTCCAGCTCAAATCAAAACACAAATTTAACTCTTTAAAAACAAGTACTGGAATGAGATGTAACGGAGAACAAACAATTGCATAATACTAACCGCAGCAGTTTCCATTGACCGTGAAAATGCGCAAATTAGAATTTCGAAAATAAATTTTTTCCTCAATGGAAACACGTCAATTTAAAAAAATTAAGTTTTTCGACAAAATGTTTTTGCACTAGGATGAGGTGGGTTTTCAGCCGTATCGAAATTGGTGTTTTTCGTAAAACTGCAATGGAAACACTTTTTCACATCATGGGAGTCACGTGATCAACAACCGGCTGTTTCTACTAGTGAAAAAGACAACAACGAAGAAGATAACAGGAAGTAGAAGTAGTTGTAATATCACAGAAGTAGTAAAAGAAAGTAGTAAACTCACCGACCACAATTTCCCAAAAACACAAAGCATACGTAGCCGCTCCCAAGTATAAGGGACTTGTCGCTGGAAAGCCTCGATAAAAGACGCCGACGTCTCCTCTGATGATGAGTGCTAGTGTCGCGATACCAACATGCTATGTGTTTACATCAATTGCCGTCATGTTTGTAATGACTTATCGTGAGAACAAGCAAATTCAAGCGTTTCTTTAATAGCATTTCTTACTTAATGGAAACACCGCAGTTGCGAAACTGTGTTTTTTTGACATTAACAGAATACCGACAAAGTTTTGCGCACATTTGCAATGGAAACGCAGCTTGTGTCATCCCTTATTAATCCATGCTTTGAATGCTGCACGTTTTGATCTCATAATTATCCTCACTGAGGAAAAGAAGCCAAACAGATAAGTACCATTTGATTGGTTGAGAAACCTTGAAAAAAAATACTCTAATACTCAAACTTTTGTCCCAATTTGAAAAAAGAAGAATTGACTCAATGCAGCATCTCAGAGTTTGTTCTCAGTTGTCCATACGAGCAATAACTATACAATAGGCACTTGAGCTGTTTAGTTTGAGACACACCCATGTTACCGTCTTACTTCTGACTCTTTTGGATGTTAAGGCAACAATCTAACAATCCCAAAGCCAACAGATCCATACTCCTTGATCCAAATCTCCCAAACCAGCCCGTCAGCCCTGTGTACACAAACACGAGGCAACCCTCAAACAAATGAGCTCAACGACATCCTAACTGCTCTTTTCCAGTCGTGGATCTGTTTCAATCTGCTGTTTCTCTCATCTCAAAATGAATTTTAATCCGCTGCGCACCACAACAAGAAAAACTCAGATTACATCAGTCGTTACTGACACGTCACAACAAAAACTAGTACRTTCTGTCATTCCCGGAGGATTGAGAAATGTACTGTTCTGATGAGTACATGCTTCATCAACTGCTTCCTAAACATTTATTTTATTAGCTGCAGGCTGAACAGAAAACATCCTCTTACAGTACAAATTATTACTCACACATAAAGTTACACGTCTGTTCTTTAGCTGCTTGTTGTGTAAACCATCTTTGTAGTCCTGATTTAAAAAAAATAATCCAACCACATTAAATTTAGTATGAAGCTAACAACATTGCATATTTTTGGTGAACATCACTGGGAGTAAATAGACGTCTTAAAGGCGGGGTRTTATACTAAATCAACTTTTTTGATCTTTATATCATCAAAAATATGAACAAAGTGTTGTTTTGACTCATTCATTCAAKTTTGAGAAATTCTTTAATTTCCTGTGGTAGCCATGTGGAGCTGCCTAAATGCTTGYTGGTACCACCGCTTATACCTAGCTCCTCCTTGAAGATGTGCTGAAATGGGAGAGTCTGAAATGGTAGGAGGTTCTTAAAGAGACAGAGGCCAATTTTAAGGAGTTYAAATAGGCTATAATGCAAAGTCAAATTTATTTYTGATATACACAGAATTTTCGTAACAAAAGAGAACGTAGTAATTTGTTTGTGGTATACAATTGAACTACGTGTCTGCAAGAAAAGATATAATACCCCCCTTTAAGGGAGAAAGGAAGTGGCCGGCTGGGAGGCACGTGCGATCCAGATTAAACAATGTACCGCTCATTAGCACAGTGTGGCTTCATAATCCTCAGCGTTCTTTTAGGGGGCACAGGTGTCCCCTGTCTGTCCCCAGATTATCTCTGTAATCCCCAGGACCCCCTAACTGGATGGTAGTTCTTGTTTTTGAAGCTGGTTACTGGGATGCCTCGAGTGAAAAGGGTGACTTCAAATGTTGGTGCACAGCTTCTCTGCGTTCCAACGACCTTTTATCCAATTAGCACAGAGTGGTGAAATACATTTAGCATCATCACTTCAAATCTGTGTATCCATTAAGCCTTAAAACTAAAAAGTGGAAAAAAAAACTCTAAATTCTGCAGCTGCATGTGGAAGAACTCTCATTTCACTTCCTCTGTTTGCAGTCATACAATCTGTATGACAGCAAACGGCGCMAACAGCTTTTCCAAATCTTTAAGAGAATTCATTTGCGAAACTTCAACACCTCGTCTGTGTTACGAATAAATGAACTGGCCRTTACAAAAGACTGACTACAATGTGTTAGCTGTGGACAATAATCCCTTCGGTTTGATAAAACAGCATCAGAACTTGATGTTATCCAAATACCGGAACAGCATTATGGAGATGGTTTACAACAGCAGGGCGCTGTCCAAATAAAACAAGTGATACATGGACACAGAGGGCTGGACCAGATGTGAGATTGTGAAAGAGTCTGGACTAAGGTGGAGTCCGTCTTGGGTTCCAGATCTGCAACATAGGAATCAAACATGTTGTTTATCTAAAAYACGGCTCGGGGGACTCTGTAACAAGCTCTATAAACGGGTAAAGTTATGTGTACAGATATTAAAAATGAACAATCTTCCTTCAGTAAAGAAATATTTTTACATAAAACCAGTCATGGTATCAGACAACTACAACAGTYCTCAGAGATTTGATTATTTGTATTTATACAAAAACCAGGAAGTGCTAATGCTGTTTCAAACTATCAAATTAAACCGGTGTAAGATTTCAGAGTTGGCAATTTAACACTTCAAAAAAAAAAAAAAGCAAAACAGAAGCCAGTCTTGTCAAACCAACGTTGAGTTTCAACACAAATCTGGCAGTGCGAGCTAACATTTTGTTGATAGAAAGATGATCACAGATGAAAACCYCAAACACAGCAGTGATCACACCACAGAAACTTTCCTCAACATGTGAGGCCTGACCCTCAACCTTCAACCCGCCAGGACTTCATCACAAACAGCAGAGTGGTCTCCAGTTCTAATGAAATGACTGATGCGCTCTGTACGCTGCTGAACAGGAGCCTGAAAACAAACTGATTGCTTTGTTACTTTCTGCCAAGAAAAGAAAATTAACCAGCTGCGAGCAGAAATCTATAATGCACCAATGCAGRGTACATTTCATATAGAACGAGTGAACATCAGTTTGACTCACCTGTTYCTCCCCCTATAACCTGACTCAAATTAATAAAGCCTTTTATTGACATTTATGTTGCTATTAGTCTGTCTTTAACGTTAACTGTTGCATTTTTTCCACTCAATGGATTTGTTTTAATTAGAAAAACCATGTGGGTTTTAATAAACTGCTACTTTTTAGCATCTGAGATGAGAAACAAGAAAGCAAAAGTTTGAAAAATTAGGAAAATTAAAACTAAAGAGCATTTTTTCGAAGTCTCAGTTTTGGCTTTGGACGTTGGTTGGAAGTTTTTAATCTAAATCCTCAGCTTTAGTTTTATGTGAGGGTTCCAGAATAGGAGGTGCATCGTCTGTCTAATAAATCCTGAAACTGTAGCAAACAGTCTCTCTCCTGATCTGACTGGTTTTGGATTAAACCCTGGCAATGAACACTAAAGTACATTCAAATGCAAAATAACCTCGGATTCTGCACTGCAGATGTTAACTCTGGCAAGTCCTTCACCAACAAAACCTGGCTCTTAGACCCTGGCAGCTTCCAAAACAGCATATGTCTTTAAAAGAGGCCCAAGAAGAAGAGTTTAGTAAAAAAAAATGGGATCATATGAAATAAAGTTTTAAGAAGATACATGTGTAAGAGTCTGGGGCAAAGTGTGATTCTGAATATTACATCTATTTAAACACTTTTAGACCCACTTTATATAGCTACATAAAAAGATGGATAAACTAATAGATGAAAATAGTCACAGCAATCATTCTTAAGCACAAGGTCAATAAACAATAATAATAAACTGGAACCACTTGACCCTGATGCCACATGTTATCTGGTTTGCAACAACTCAGATGTTTGTTTCTACTGGACTTCTTTTTTCTGACAAAACTCAAAACTTCAACATTAAACAGTTTCTCTGATTTCTTAAAAAAATAATTAAAAAAAACACCTCTTGCCTGGTAGTTCAGCCCAGCAGCCTGGCTTTATGGCACATCTGTCACTTTGGAGCCTGGACAGAACCGGACCATAATGCACTTCAGAGTTGGTACTGGGTCACCCCTTTGTGTGAACTTAAATTGGTCTTGCTGGATAACACTGGCAATGGACTGTGTCCCAGATAAAACAGCTAGTCTTTTCAAGGCTACACCACACAACACCTGCAGGAGAAACTTCAGCAAAGAGAACAACAAGCAAGTCAAAACATGGATAAACCAAGTTGCAAGGACAGTTCTGTTTCTTACAATATTGTTGATAGCTCAGCTAAAAGCTTGATTGTTTTCATTTTTCTGATTGGGACTATTTATCAGTACTAAAACAAAACATAAAATGTCTCATGGTTAAATTAATCATACCCTGTAAAAGTCAATACTGCCATGTTTAGTTGGAACTCTGTGGCTTAAAGGACACATATGSTTTAAAATCCTTCTGTTAAACATTTAAATCATTCAACGCTTTGGTCTTAATTCCTCCTTATTGTAACTCTACAAGCCCCCGTAGGTTAACGTTTTACTATAAACCTCCCATCCAAAAAGTGGTGCCAAAATACACAACATTTAAAAAACTGTTTGTAAATCCCATGTAGAAGAAACAACAAACCTAAACAACTACTTGTTTTGTGAAAATACTGTCAGGAGATTGGCTTCTATCAACATTTGGCTTGTTTGTCACTCGGGGGATACAAGGACACAAAACCTATGTCAAGTTTCTGGTGAGAAATCAGTCAAACTTCTTGTCTTGATAAGTGCAGATCACATCCCTGGACGTGGCCACAGGAGGAAAACTGATGACAAATCAAAGAGACGGCTAACACGAATGGTAACAAAAGAGCCCAGAAATAACTTCTAAAGAGATTAAAGGTGAACTTCAAGCTCCAGGAACATCAGTGTGAGATCGCACCATCCATCATTGTATGAGCCAAAGTGGACTTAAGGGGAGACGACCAAGAAGGACACCAAATCATAAAAAAATCAGACTGGAATTTGCCTAACTACATGTTGACAAGCCACAAAGCTTCTGGGAGAATGTCCTCAGGACAGATGAGATAAAAATGGGACCTTTTGGCAAGGCACATCAGCTCTATATTCACTGACAGAAAACAAAGCATATGAAGAAAAGATCACTGTCCCTACTGTGAAACATGGAGGTCTGTTATGTTCTGGGGCTGCTTTGCTGCATCTAGCACAGGGGGTCCTGAATCTGTGCAGGGTACAATGAAATCTCAAGACTATCAAGGGATTCTAGACAGAAATGTGCTGCCCAGTGTCAGAGAGCTTAGTCTCAACAGGACAATGACCCAAAACCCATCTAAAAACACCCAGGAATGGCTAAGAGGAAAACAAGGGACTATTCTGAAGTGGCCTTCTATGAGCCCTGACCTAAATCCTACTGAGCAAATTTGGAAGGAGCTGAAACATGTCATCTTGAAAATGCACCCTTCAAACCTGGGACAACTGAAGCAGTTTGCTCATGAGGAGTGGACCAAAATACCTGCTGAGAGCTGCAGAAGTCTCCACAGTAACAGGAATCGTTTGATTGCAGTGATAGCCTCAAAAGATTGTGCAACAAAATAGTAAAGTTAAAGGTACCATCATCTCTGTCCAGGCCTGTTTCGTGAGTTGTTTTTTTAATTGTGTTGTAGCATGGTTGAAAAGCATTGTCTGACTTTTATTTGTTCATTTGCATAGAATTTTTTTATTACTACTTTTGTTAAGATTCTAGTTATTTCTGTGACCACTGTGGGTTTTTCTTTCATTAAACGAGGGGTACCAACAATTTTGTCCACGTGTGAAGGTCATCAGTGTCTGTTTACAGCCAGTGTACAATCAGTCAAGCCCGTGCCAGCCAGTAAGATCCCTTGAGTCTAAATTTTGAAGTTTTAATCACACGTTTGTGCTGAACAACCCAACATCCTCACTCCACTGCCGAGAAAAGCCAAAAGCACTGGAAGCCGGATTTCTCTCCTCCCTGAGCGTTTTGTGTTCAGCTCTGTTGTGGCTAATTGGTGGGTGAGCATCCGGGGATCCGACAAAGCAGAAACCCACATGGAAATGCACACATACGGGTTCGAGTGGTGATCTTTCACAGCCTGCCGGGTCTGGGTCCCGTGCCAGGCTTCATCTTGGGTACCCCCAGAGAATAAAGAGCAGCTCTGTTCTGTGGGGCTGCTGTAGGGGATTCAGCCACTGTTCCCCCTCTGTGCTTCAGACAACAACCATTGTTCTACTTTTTAATGAAGAAGAGTCGACATGGAAAAATATAAATAAAGAGGGGTAACTTAGTCACTTCCTGGGTTCTATTAAAGGGTGAAAATTGGGAAGTGAGAGAGTTTGGTCATCATACAAAACTGGGTGATATGCAAACACATGGTACCAGCTTACAGTATGTTACCACTATTTAATATGATGCAATTTTCTACTGCCTTTTTTAATCATTTTGTTTCATTTTTATCTGCTTCACAACCCAATATCAAACCATTGTGACATATCTGGGCCACAAAGTTAACAAAACATTTATTTGCAGAGGTACAGCACACATTCTTCAAATCTCAACCCCGATTGGATTACAGATAGGTTTTAAAATTCAAATTTAGGAAAAGATAAGATTCACTGAAACCGAAACCAGCTGGGAAGCAAAGTGCAGGTAAACAGCCCACCCACTCCCGTCCTGTCAACGTAACAAATAACACTTCAGTCAGACATGAAAGGCTACTCGCTCGAATAATCTGAAGAGTAGATTTTACCCCCTTCAACATAAATAACTTCTGGCACTTCAGCTGCCTTTAACAAAGCAGCTTAGATGTAATCTGGGCAGACTATTGAGAAGAGCAGCAACAGCAGCAGCTAAGCCCACGCAGTCCCCCATATGGCATTTCAACGTGTAACCCATCTACCTCCCTGACAGCAGTGATGAGATTCAGCAAATAAAGGGGGCCTCAGTTTCAAGTGGATACAAAACAGAGGGAGCTGCAATCCTGTTTTATTCCTTTACTTTTCTATAAACTCAAAAAAGAAGATGCTGACTGGCAAAACTTCTTCCACATCAAATCACAAAAACATTACCTTGGAGGCTGGGGGGGAAAAGCCAGACTATAAACAGCATGAAGGGTTTATGGGAAATAATGACACTTTTTAAGGTTTGTCCATTGAGGACACCGCTCTGCTCCACTTTCTCTTTCATGCAGAACATTATAACCCAATGTCTTACAAGACGCTGATCCTAAAMTGCATGAGACAACATGTTTGCAGTCCACGTTTGCAGATTTTCATTCACTTCCCATCTGCATCATCAYATGACATATTTGCATAAAGCCTGGAAAGTTCACCACACCTCCAACAGAGAATAAACAGCTGCCCTAAACGTCGCCATCTTCGAAAAACGAGCTCAACACTAGGACCAAACTGGCCATATCGGACGAATGATTTACAGGCAATGATAAGAAGTATACCACTTTAAAACATGTGAACCTCCTGTTACAGAATCCCCCATTTTCATGCTGTAAATATGCAAAATATAAGCTATTTAAACACATACATATATGTTTTTATTAAAGTGAAGGAATTCTTGTTGAGGTTTGTGGTAGAAAAAAAATCTAACCTTCTCATTACTTTAAACAATGAATATTTGGGTGAAACCTGCAACTACTTTCATGGCCAAGGTCACATGTGAATCAGACACTGGTATCACGGCAGAGGAATTAGATTAAAATTAGCCTAAGTCTGTTTCAAAGATCAGGCAAAGGCTCCGGGGGTTTATGAGAAGGACTTCAATGGAGGCTTTTATTTGCAGCAATCTGCAACCTTATCCAAGACGCAGCGGGTTAAAATTTAACCCACCACTGCTTTGAAGAAGCTGAGGCGTTTAGAAGAGTTAGCTTTTAGATCATTTGGAAATACTTTATTAGGCTTTATTTGGGTTTTGAAGCCGTCTTTAAATTGTGAAACTGAGCTAAAACAGTGTCTGCAAAAAGATAAACCAACAAACCAAAGCATGTCATGAACCAAAAGGCAAGTTTTAATGAAACGTACAAATGGTAATCATTTGATGTAATTTACAACTGATTAACTTTTGAAGTCAACCCAATTCAATATGGCAGCCAGGTTCAGCAGACCATAAAGTTAGTGAAAAAATGAATAAATAAAAAGGTAAAAATGATTCTGTCGATTTTACAGATATTGGGCTGAGATTTGGTGTGGTAAAAGTTAACAATTTTTGAGAACTGACAGATTATGAAAACTTCCTTGTTTAAAATTGTCCCTTTAACTACTTGACGATCATTTGTGTTGGTCTGTTAGCAAATTATCTTATGAACCACTTGGCAGATTTCAACGTAACTTTCAGAAAATTGTTGTGGGATTTATGTCTAAAACTGATTAACTTCTGGACCCAATCCCAATTCAAGATGGCCACCAAAGCTAACTGAATTTACAAAAAAATTGGCCATAATTTATTTTGGTTGATGGACATTGTGCTAAAATTTGGCATGGTAACAGCTGAGAGGTTTTTTTTTACAACACATAACTGTAGCACTGTAATGCTGCTCGTCCGTGATCTTCACCTAAGACTTCAGCATTAACTGCTGGACTCAGCTATGTCTGTCAGCAAAATATCTCTTGAACCACTTGAGATTTCAATGAAAATTTCAGAAAGTAATGCTGGGATCCCCACAGCCAACTCGCTTAAGAGTTTACCTGCAACCTCAGGATTGCAAGACTGTGACACTGACTATGGTTGTACAGTGCCCCCATCAACGTAAGACCTTCGTCTAAAACTGGCATGAAAGGAAGCAGGTGATATTCATTCCCTCAAGGGACGCTAGACCTCTAATTACATTAAGCTTTGCACTGAGCCTGACAGTTTATTCTTAGCCACGCAGATGTGGGCCTCTCGGCTTCGATATGCCAGAAGTTAATATCTGAAAGGAGGCTTTTCAGGTCTCGCGGCATAGAAATTCAAACGCTGTACGCTCCCAAGGAGAATTTCAGTTGAGTGGTCGCACAGAGCCGGAGTCTTTAATCCAAGCAGCTCCCTGCCTTGACGCAAGGCTCGGCTGTTGATCAAACAGCGTGAATGAAGCTCGAGGATACAAACCAGTCCAGGATAGGGGGTGTGACAGGAAATGATTAATGATTACTGAGATTGAGAACAAAATCTTGACTCATCAGTATTATCAACCTCGTAGGACACAAAGAAGCCCGAGGGGCATTGTTCTCATCATCATCATCATCTGCTACTCACTGAGTTAAGGTCATCAGCACCATTCAAGAGTCAACAGCTATCATCCAYGGCTAAGACACATCGGGTTTAAAAGGTGGTAACGAACACTAATAGCACTAAATTCTTCTAATGCCAGAGGGCTTCCATCTCGCCAAAAGCTGAGGCATCATGCTGGCAAGAGGAAGGAAAAAAAATGGAGAGAGCGAAGGGGTAGTCCCTGAAATGCTATATGGAGATCGGCTTTACTGACAGCCAGCCCAGGAAATCCTCCGTTTAGACAAGTGGGTTTGTTTCTGGAAAGAGTATTGAGGGATTAGATTGACTAAACTTTATGGATCCTAATCATTTCAAGCCTACAAATTAAAAGAGGRCTCATGATAGAGTAGCTATAATGTATAGGTTAGTCTACTACCAGCAGGAATCCAGAAAATAACCTGTCAATGACCGGACACCCACCTTCTGACATCCCTCCACAAACTGCTTCATCCTATTAGTCTTGCTCCATTTTTCTCTGTAATATGCCTTTTAGCAGTAGATTCAATCTTATATTTCCACTTTAATCTTTAAAAGACTACTCCTTTCCGATTTCACCACATTTAACTACAGACTAACGTCCAGCCTAATGCAGGTCAATCACACGACTGGATTTGTTAATTAAACCAAGTGCTTTGCTTRTCAATAAATCTGGAAAACTACACCATTTGAGGCAGTTCAGGAAAACCTATTTTTCATGTTTGAGTCCATACATTGCGATGGAGTAACTAATCCGTGAGAACACGTCTGGTCTGAACCACATTTTGGTCAGCTCTCAGATTTCGCCTCACTGTTGTTCTGTGCAGGTCTGGAAAAATTGGTCTCAGATAAGTTTCCTTGTAAGTTATAAAGGAAAAATTCCCAAGTTCACCATCGATTTCTGCACAATCAACCAATCTAAACGTCTTGGAGAAGCATTTCTAATCCATCTTCACCTTCTCCAGGGCAGCTTCCAGCCTGCTCACAGGAACTGTTGGCACTTTATGATGTGACAGAGGGTTCAAATAGACCTGGCATGCTGGGGCACTTAAAAAACACCAACGTCTGGACTTGTAAAGTTGAAAGAGAGATGGCAATAAAATGGCTTTCTATGTTAGGAGTGCAGGTGTTTAGAAACGTAGACACTGACCCAACAAGCATTTTGTTTTGAACTGATGGAAACTAAGCAGTGATGGCTGACAGTCAAAGTTTACAAGTTRGTGGACATTGGCAGTTTTGAGTACAAAATTAAAGGAACTTAATAACTTTAATAAGTCTATATGTCCACAAAGTTCTACCTTTTGTTTAGGAAAAGTTTTGCCATTGAAAGTACTTTCTTTTTTTGTTAGAAAACCTCCCTTTTTTTTTTCCCCCAGAAAGCATATAAAGACTGAGGCGTGCTGCACAAACAGATCCAGCCTACACACAGCTGTCCCGTCCCAGGACGACTGACGCGTGGAGGGAGAACAAAGAGCAGACGGAAACAACTTTTCTTTTKTTTTTTTCTTCCAGTTTTCTTACCAAGACGATTCCAAATCTCTCCTCCAGTTCACCTGGCTCTGGCATGGGGAGTTTCAGAGGCATGTTGTGTCCCCTTAGATCAGTGTGCTGGTTCATGCTGCCTGCGTTCCCCATGGTTTCTCTTTGGATCAGGCGAAACTTTTGCCCCCTTGCTTAACTTGTGTTTTTTTTTTTAAAGAAAATAAAGAAAAAATCCTCTTTTTACGGCGGTGAAAAGTGTGAAGTATCCTCACGCCCCTTTGGTTTTCTGAGTTGCTCCCAGCAGCTTTATCTAAGTCGCTTCTTCTTCTTCTTCTTCTTCTTCAACATAAAACACATGAGAGAGACGCAACTTTATACGACGGGTCCGAGCGGCTGAAGCAGCGACGGAGACGTTGAAGAAACATTTTTTCTTCGCACACAAAATAAAAATAAAAAAAAAGCGTGACTCGGACCTCTCCTCGTTATCCGTATCTTGCACAATTTCTGCTCCACTCCCAGTCGGTGGGAATGACGACGGGCATGATTCACGCTGACTCCGTCCTCCTGTCTGTTAGCAGCGAGTAGAGCTGGATGGGTCCACTTCCCACACGCTCTCCCATCCCTCCCCTCCTCCTCCTCCCCACCCACGACCAGCCCTTTCAGGGACAAGCCTCCCCCATCTTCTTCTTCTTCTGAAACCGAGGATATATGTTCGGTGTTGCATTGTGGTACTTTGAGTTCAGTGAAAACAAAGCCACAGGTCCATCAACATCTGCCCACTTTTTTCATTTTAAAGCAGGGCTATTCAACCTGTATTCAACTGGCGGTCCGTGGGTCACATCCGGCCAACAGGTGACTTCTGTCCGGTCCTTCAATGTGCCACCCCCAACCACAAAAAAACTTTTTAAAAACTTAATTTAATTTTAAATTATTTTTTAAATCTCTTGCATTCTATACTTGGTCCTTTAGTTGGCAGCTCAGAACATCACAAACAGAACACTATGGACTTTGTGGACAAGGT
>NW_013953507.1:0-1892 GCF_001266775.1 Austrofundulus limnaeus
TGTACTGTATATACGGACAATATTTATGAATGTAGGCYTGTATGTATGTATATCTTTATATATGTATGGGTATGTGTATATTTTTATATATGCCCTCTATGTATTTATCCATTTATTTTTCAGGTTAGCGGACAGATGTTGGGTGTGTGGTCCTGTGTTTTGTTGGTGTATATTTGATATACTCCTAATCGGTATTTCAGTCTTTCTATCTTTCTAATTACTTCTCTCTGTCTCTCTATTTTCTCTTCACAAAAAAATAAAAAATTTAAAAAAATTAAAATAAAATTAAAATAAACATAATGGTGTGGAGGGGATGCTATAAGGGGAGAAGGGAGGCCATCCATTAAAAAAAGACTTGAATGTTAAATGTAAGAAGTAATCAGGGAGTCGAGCGTTGGTTTTCAGAGGGTGCAGAGCTGAGAGATTTTTCTGAGGAATGTGAGGAGCTTCATGAAACCTGAAATGGATGCCAACCATTTAGAGAAAATGTAATTTTTGATTACTGCAAACGAGAGGCTTGGGCCAACCCGAAGGGGTCTGAAGGCTGTTTGGTATGGTGGGCCAAGCCGCACCAGAGTTCTTTTCTGCACAATCCTGTCCATAGTGACCTCCAGGGCAGGTCGACTTCAAAGGTCCGAGATGCCTCACCTCATGAGACAGACAAATGACTCCCACTTTGATGAGCTTTTGAACTGTACCTAATCAGGCATTACATGTGTAAGACAAAAGTTACTAAAAAAATAAAATCTAGCTCAGAACTTAACACCTTCTTTCTAAATTAACAACTTTTAGGTTTTAACCTAGATATCTTACAGAGGTGATTGCTCTAAGACTGCAAGGGAAGCTCAGCTTCCCCTAAAATGTAAAAAAAATAAGTGATCAAATATACACTGTTGTGTGTTCATGTCAGTGACTAAATATGCGCTACAACGCGCTCAACTTTTGTTCAGAATCATCTTCTTATCACTGGTAATGACGCAGCTTTCCTCTCCCTCAGTCCTGCAGCTTCACAGAGCTTTAAACAGTCAGACGCTGAGCGTCTGCAGAGCTCATTAGTGATGCAAAGACTGCAGCTAAATGAGACGAGTCATTGGATAAAGGCTGTCTTTGTCCCGCCCATCGGACGCTGAGCTTCCACAGACTTCAAAAAATGCAGCGAAACGAGACGAGTCATTGGATAAAGGCTGGCTTTGTCCCGCCCCCAGACGCTGAGCGTCTCTGGGGGGTCTATGGAGCAGTGGGCGGGCTCGGACGCCCAGATTCTTCATGATGATTGGATGATCTGTCTGAGCCTGAATCCCTTTTTGATTGACAGCGAAATGAGTGAATCAGAGATCTTTTGGTGTAAACATTCAGTGGGAGCTTATTTTTAGTTTAGTTTCTGTTCTGAGCTGAACCGGAGACTTTCCTAATCCTCTTATCTGCATTTTCTTTGTTAAAAACGACTAGCAACAAATGAAGTTTTTATTTCTGGTGGTTTTATTGTATCTGCTTGTGTTTGGAGACAGACTTTTATCACTCTTTCTGACGTCTATCACAGTTTCTGTCCAGCGGGGGCTGCTGAGTCCCTCCACCGTCACAAAGCACTCACAGATGGACACACTTCACACTAACCTCGCGCCAGTCCCAGCTAGTGAGTTAGCTAGGTAACAAGCTGCACGTAATGGCAGACAGTTTGAATGTTGTGGAGCGGGTTTTGGTGAAGCCATTAGAGTCTTGTTTACAAAGAAAAACTTCGAGTTAAACAGCAGGGCTGATCAACTCCTCACATTAATTTGGTGCAAAAGGTGGGGAAACGTAAGATAAAAAACATTTTTATTGATCCCACAGTGGGGAAATAACAGGTGTTTTCAGCTGTCCTGGTATAACAGAGCTGGCTGCTGTAAAAGACT
>NW_013953507.1:2892-8316 GCF_001266775.1 Austrofundulus limnaeus
CCCCCACACACACCCCACCCCGCGTGTGCGTGAGAAATACGGGCATTAAAAAGTGAACCTTTTATAACACATCCACACTGGCGAGGGCACGCACCCAAAGTGTGACCATATCCGAGGTTTTTGCTGTCATGCTTCGCTGAAATGTCTCTTGTCGGGGCGGGGTCTGTGGGTCAGGGTCGTGAGGAGGAAGGAGTGTGTGGACTTTTATTTAAGATTTAAGTTTTTTATTTCAAAGATCTTTACGGCTCAGCAGCAGCAACATAAATTATACAGTTAAGAAAGCTAAAGTCTATCTAAAATCTAAGTGTTATGAATGTAAATGAAATCTCTGACAGTGATCATTACACAGTGTGGCTCTAATTCCTCACTTCACCATCTGTGTCACAGTTTCACGTCTCCAAAATGAGCGTACGCATGGGTCAGAGCTGGTGTGAGGGAACGCACATTTTCACGTCAAGTTTGGATTCTATAAATCACAACCTTGGCGTAAAAAGTGGCGTACGCAGGTTTCTGGGCTCATTTTGTGCGTACGCAAGCTTTATAAATCCGGCCCCAGGTGCCCTAACAGGTAAAAGTGTGGTGTAGGACAGAAATATTTATCATCCTTTCTGTTTCTCTCCTAACAACTCACAACATGTATGGCATTGCCATTCAAATACCAGCGCTGGGACCATTCACAGGCTTTATTCTGCAGAATGGCCACAATTCAAAACATCCAGTTCTCTGTAAACACTTTCTTCTGGGTCTGGATGTGACAGATTGCCCCTAGGGGAGGCAATCGATTGGGTGTTCTCCCTACCATGTGACCCTTAGACAAACCTCCTACCATCCAAAAGAAATATATGTGTTGAGTGTCATTTGAGACATGCGTTAACTAAACAGTATCGCAATGTAATTATAAAACTAAGTAATCACTCAAAATTGATTTTAAAAACATTTCAGAATCACCTAGAAAAACAACCCCTCATGTGTAGGGCTTTTTGAAAACATCAATAACTAACAGAATCCCAATAAATTTCTTCAATGCATTTCTTTGTGTATTTTTGATGATAAGATGATTGTCAGTGTAAGAATATAGAAAAGCTTTATTTGAACTGGGGGATGGGATGCTGCTGTCATGAGTCCATCCTCCTTTAAAGATGCTGAAAGGCAGAGGAGAGAGATGGGGAGGGGTAAAGATGAAAGAAGGTGGGGATGGGAGTGATGGAAAGATGTTGCAGCTTTCACCACAGACCTAGCTGGAAGGGTGGGTATCGGGGGAGGAAAGTCAAAGCCAATGGCGTGTATGTTTTATGGTTATGGAGGGATGCATAAATCACTGTTTTGTTAAAACACCCCCATCTACTCTTCCCCTCCCAGTGGGACATCCCTCCCATCGTTTGGCTCACACCATCTCAAAACCCGTCTTCCATCACTTCCCTTCCCCCCTTTCACTGCGCTTCTCACCTCACTCTCTCTGGTTTTGTCTCCATGTGCTGGCATCACCTGGAGACAAGGTAAGAGGTCACAGTAACAATGAGCTCAAGGGTTAAACAGCAAGGAAAGCAACCAAGCTCTTTATTTAAATAAATTGAAATAGAAGCAGTGTTTCATGTCTCCGTTAGGAGAAACAACACACACTCAGATTTCAAGTAATTAGAATCCTTTAAAACACAATTTTCTGTCTAATATAACCAAKAGATCACACACAGACATCTTCTCTAACATATAACGATAATGAAACAGCATAAACACATATGTTAGGGGTGTTATTGCAGGACTGCAGGAATGTTAAGGGTCATAACGAGTGGTGGGCAGGGCTAATCCAAAAATTAGCTCCGCAATTTCTWAAGCGCTTATGAAAATATTTAGGTCTGCAACTTCAAAAACACTTATGTCATAGAAAAATTAGCAGAAGCTAATCTTAAAGCACGAGTTCAATTTGACATTTACTAGCTGACAATTCATGTTCAAAATGCACAATAGCGGTGTACGAATCCTTGTACAGCTTAATCCTTCAACCGTTGATTGCTGGGGGATCCGATTTCCTGTAACGGAACTTTGGCTCCTGGTGTAAAAAATTAAAACGTTGTTGAGGATTGCTAGTTTGGGTGCTTTGTTAAAAAGTTGATGAGGATTGCTAGTTCGGCTGCTTCTTCGTCTTTTTCTTTTGTTTGTTGTAGATTTTTCATTAAAGAACCATCAATAAAGTTTCYGCCCCAAGAGAGATGTTTATTGTCTGTCTGGATAACATGCTGTATAAATGCATGTACAGTATTTGAAACTGCCTCAGTGCACACATTCTATGTATCACTGCCCTGCGTGACATGGTGTGTGTCTTGCAATTGCAATAAATCCTTATTGATCTTCTGTAAGAAAATTTAATGGTTGTTAACTGAAATCGTGACGAGGTCACATAAATGTTGACTCTGATTAAAATTGTGAAGAGAATGAACCATACAACCCCAGATCTGGTTCTTAGCGAAGCTTTGTTGCTTACGGCTGAAGCAAACCAAGCAGTGCTGCCCAAAACCTGAAGTTCCGTTTTTATAAATACAGGGATCTTCAGTGCCTGGTGCGCCCACTACAGGCCTACGGCTGAATCACAGGCACTCGTACAAAAAACATCTTTCCTTATGTGATCATTAACGGTTTGTTTCATGTGTTGTGATGGTGTTTTGAGGCATGTATCTAAACCTGTTTTAATCAAGACATTACAACAATGGATTATAAAAGTCAAGTCTTAAAAGGAAAACTTAGTTCATATTCACACCTGATAATTTGGTCCGCTTTAACCGAACCAGAGTTCGTTTCCAGCGTTGGTCCGGACCTTTTCTYCAGGTGTGAATACACTCATGTGAACTCTGGTGCGGATCAAACAACCGGACCGAGACCTGCTTTTTGAGGTGGTCTCGGTTCTCTTCTGGTGTGAATACAGACCGGACTCTAACCGAACCAACTGCATTAAACATGCACCTTTTTGGACTTCACAGGCCACCATTACTGAGCTGAATAAACTAAAATCATACCTGTTTTGTCGTCTCCTGTTAGCAGCTCTGCTGGCAGCATGTAGTGGGTAGACGCAGAGCACCTCGTCTCCTTTGGGTCGTGGGACACATTTACTGACGCCGCTCCAAAATTAGAATATCATCACAGAACCACCATTAAATTAGCTGCTTCTGACATTTTAAATGCTATTGCAGTTGTACTATCAGCAAAAATGTGCGCATCAGAACCGCAACATGCAGGACTTCCTTGTTTTCTTCTGGGTCTGTGGCTCAGTCCCGCCCCCCGTCCTTTCTGTCCAATGGGAGCAATGATCGTTAGCCTCATGGCTTTGTTTACAACTTATAGTTCATTTGCAAAAAAGCACAATGTGAATACAAACCGCACCAAAGGAAAAAATAAAGTCCACTTTTGGTCCGGACCAAACAAGTGGACCAAAGGACTTTCCTGGTCTGAACACACCCTGAGAAAATGATGCGGTGCTGCTTTCAAATCAGTCACTGCGTCCGGATTTAGGGGTTGGGTCCTTCCAAGGACCCAGCCTACATGGACTGGGTCCCAGCCTACATGGACTGGGTCCCAGCCTGCATGGACTGGGTCCCAGCCTGCATGGACTGGGTCCCAGCCTGCATGGACTGGGTCCCAGCCTGCATGGACTGGGTCCCAGCCTACATGGACCAGGTCCTTCAGAAGCCACAGAAACATGAAGGCCGAAGTGAGCAGCTGTGAATTCGGACAGGTCTAGCCTTCTCCAACGGTTGCGCCCCCACCTCAGTGTGCACGGAGCACAGAGCAGCGATGGAGCCTGAAGTTTTGCTCAGTTTTTTGTACATTTCAGTGATTTTAGAGGAACTTAAACAATTATACCATTGTCGCAGAATTGCTTTATTTCGCAGAAGAGTATTATTTCTCAGGCTGAGAAATCACGTTCAGGTAAATTAAGTTTAATTACTCTATAATCATAGCCATTAAATTACTAGATAGCTAACAAAATGATATATGAAAGAATAAAATAATTCACTGTACACATTATAACATGAGCTTATTTCAACAAATATTCACTTGAACACTTATGATTTGATCTTTGTTTTCTTACTATTTTTTAAAATTAAAAATAATCTATGACACATTAAAACTGTTCTTGTCCATCCTCTCTTTATCTAGACCAGGGCTTCTTAACCTTTTTGACCTCAGGGCCCAGTTTGTTGAACATGAAGAGACACAAGGCCCAGTCAGACATTACCATATGGATCAAAATGATAATTATCATAAATCTTGGTTTAAAATTAAAATTATTCTAAATCTTGGTTTAATTTATATTGTATTTGCATTATAACTAAATCAAATACACTTACAGTATAAAAGTAAAACTCCTGTCAAAGGAGACATGATTATGACAAACTTTTTATATTGTAACCTGCCCATAACAATTATTTGAACAAATACAACAGTCAGTCAACAGAACACTCAGGCTTTTCAACACAAAAATATTTTTAACATAAACAACAACAAAAATAGACAATAAATAAAATTGTGGGGTGCACCCTGGGGGCCCGGGCCTCTGAACGGACCAGCGGTTCAGGAATCCTCCCAAACATCCCTACTGCCACCACGCTCCTGGTTAAAACTAATCAGAGGAGGGGAGAGTTTACTCAGTGCAAAACAATAATTATCAACAAATAAGATCAGAGCTGCTTCACAGAGCAGCACCTGTCTTCATCACATACAGCATTTTGTGACGTCACAGCCACATTTTCCACAGCTGAAATGTTAAAGCTCGGCCAGCAGATGGTGCAACATTAAACATGTTGATTCAAAACACTGAGGCATTTCAGCACACTTGATTCAGAAAGCCTCGGTTTATCCATCTCTACTAAAAATGGTTTTACTGTCAACATAAATCTAAATAAAATGAAGAGCAACAAACCAAGGAGTTACCTGGAGGAGCAGAGAGAGAGATGTTTGGTGGAGCACTGATTATATCACTGAACCCAGGTGTTTCCCATTACTCAAGGTCCACCTCTGTTTGCAGGAGAAACTGTCCCTGCCAATCAGAGGAGTCGTGACAATATATAATATAAATATAATCAATCTGACAGAGAGATACGTGATTGTCTGTGATTATGAGTGATTAATAAATCAAATGTGTCGAATGATTTTAGAATTGTTGAAACACGTTAATAATAATAACACAAGTTACTTAGGTAAAAAACTCAAGTGAAATTGTGAAATGGGGGTTAGTTTAAATTGAACTTAAAAGGTTTTAGATAAAAATTTATATTAGATTACAAGAGAATGCTTTGCTTTGGTTTGCATAGTTTGATCACTGATAAATGAGAAAAAAAATAAAGGTTAAGTCAAGGGCGTAACTTTAGGTCTAACATTGGGGGGGTTATGTTCTCTGTCCATTTATTTATTGAATAAATTACTTTTGTAAAA
>NW_013953507.1:9316-10191 GCF_001266775.1 Austrofundulus limnaeus
TGTTCTGCATATCTTCCAAAATTAAAGTTATGAACCAGGGCTCTCACGTATAAACGCTGCGTACGCATAAAAAAGTTGCGTGCGACAGGTTCTACGCCCACGTTGTGATGTATTAAGCCAACATTGCGTGAAAGTGTGCGTTTATTTATGCACACTTTTCACCTGCTGTGAGAATGTGTGGAAGCCACGCAAAGTTTTAACTCACAAAGTCACAAATCTGACCTGAATCCACAGAAATATGAGTCTGTTGTGTTTTCTGGATGTAAGGAGCGTCTGAACACACTGTTAGATTTTTGTTTTACTTTGAGTTTTTATTGTTTAAAGTGAACGATCATGAAACTGATCATTTTTAGACTGATCTATTTTCTTGTCTGAGGTTAAATGATTTTCAGTCCCGGGGTTCAAAGAACCTCAGTCCAGTCTGTAAACTGTTTTTATTTTTGTGTCACGTAGTTGAAAACCTTTTGGGTCCKGGGCCGGAAAAWCCCGAAACATTACGTGTGACATTAAAAACTAATAATAAAATAAAAAAGGCTGAAGAGAGGGAGCAAAATCAGARACAAATGGTGWCTCAATATACGGTAAGAATAATTAWTTTTTCTGTTTGTTATCTTCTGACTGATGCTGAGCTGAGTTGTGGCCGCAGAGCAGCAGCTGTGCTTTGGGTAGATTCTCYTGCCAGGTGAGCYCACCCTCACCAGCTGGGAAGGTGTTCATATGTGTCAACCCCTTTGGACGTTTACCTGTTTAATGAGCCTCAAAAATCTATGTTTTTTGCTAAAAATACATAGGCTACCACTCGTACCTGTGTGTGGGGGTGGGGTGGGGGTCTGTACGTGGAGATGACAGCGTCTGCTGTACGTCTGCTGTAACGC
>NW_013953507.1:10658-12338 GCF_001266775.1 Austrofundulus limnaeus
CTATTTTACTGATTTAAATGGAGGTGTGTCAGGGGGAGGAGTCTCAGCTTCACCTTCATTGGGATGTTTAAAGGAAAGGTGCACAGGAGCATGTGTGTGCACAGTTTTATACATCTGAATATTTTGGTGCGACGCACTTTTCTAAATTGGTCCGTATGTCAACTTTTATTGTGAAAGCTGCACAATCCTTTATGCATGAGGCCCTGGTCAGCTGGGCTCTCAATGCTTTTCTCCACAGTGAGATTGGGCAGTGGAGAGCCCTCTTGTCCTGACAGGACGTATGCCACCAGGCATGTATCCTGGGGTGAGTGGAGGATAATGTACCTGTCTTTATTGTCAGTCAAGGATGTAGAAGATATCTATATATTTGGATTATTGATAGCAGGATCGCTCATTGGACTTGGTGGATACCTGGCCCATCATGCACCTTGGAAAGTGTCAGCAGCTGTTTGGGCCATGGTGAGGCTGCCCGGCCTGTGTGATAAACTATGTGGAGCTGTCAACACTCCGACTCAGACGCTTTTGGAGCAGAATTGTGAGTTGGAGGTTAGTGTTTAGCAGTATACTCTTTTGTACTGAATATCGGTTTTTATTTTTGTTAATATTTAAATTTTCTGAATACCGGACATACCGGTTTAAATAGCCTGAGCACGTGTGGAACGTTTTGTCATGACCGCCAGTGAACTGTTTCCTGGCAGTCACTTTTCCTCGCAGCACCGTTATGTGCGTTAGCATGCTAATGTTATTGTTGGTTACTGTTATGTTATGTTGCTTGTTGCAGCGGCAGGTGGCGATTCCACTGCTTATATTGACTGACGTTTTTAAAAAATCCCGTTTTCGCCATCCCTGAATGTAGTAAACACATCTTCGGTGACGTGCACAGTTAGATTGAATGCGCGGTTAGTTAATATGGAGACGTTATGCTGATGGAGACTTAACGTGGTTGTTATGGACTAATTATCTATCTGTTTCACCTTGAAGCTGTCCAGTATTCATATATCTCATGTTCAATGTTAATCTGTGTTGGCCCAGACAACAGGACTCCGCAACGGACTGAACTCTCTTGTTTGATAAGAAACTCTTTGAGCTGAGAGCCCTGTGATTGGCTGGACAGTATATTAGTCGATCTGTGATTGGTTATAAGCATGTCATATGATGTTATCATGGTGTATATTATTGGCTGCTTTCCGCTGACGTGTCAGCGACAGGCCGACAGAGTTTCCTGATTGAGTCCTGTTTGCTTGTCGCTCAGAATTAAATCATTATTGACCACCAAACACACAGACTTTCTGTGCATTATTTCCAACGTGTTTCTGCATTCTTGGTAAGTCATGTGACGACAGTGGTTCTATTGTGAAAAGCCTGGGGGAAGTAGTTTGTAATGGAATTGGAACTGCTGGTGTGCAAGGTGAGTCGTGCTGATAAGCGTTAATAAATAACATAAAACAATAAACCTGATCATAATCTTTTCTTAACCCTCCTCCTTCACGACTGGACCAAAATGATGACTACTGTCTGCAACCACCAGTCAGAGAAGAACAGACACAGAGGAGGGAAACAGACACAGAGGAGGGAAACAGACACAGAGGAGGGAAACAGACACAGAGGAGGGAAACAGACACAGAGGAGGGAAACAGACACAGAGGAGGGAAACAGAGACAGACAGAGCTACAGGATAAA
>NW_013953507.1:12365-26485 GCF_001266775.1 Austrofundulus limnaeus
AATATTGTAGTAAAACATCAAAATACAATCATATAAGTATTGTAAAAACTGAACTATTGAGATTAAATACAAAAAAACTATGGTGCAGTACCAAGTTGTATACAGCTGGGGGCAGTATTGGACCATTACAAGGCCCCATTGACTCCCATTTTTTGAATTGGGAATAAAGTTTAAATGTTAATGTTTCAAAAACTACAAGTTGTACAGGTACCAAAAGGCATAGCAAACATTTGGCACAGGGCAGCTGTAGGACAATGTAGGTAGGCAGGAGCATTGGACTTTCAGAATGAACTTTGACCAAGTTCAAATGTATTTTCTATACCAGCTTGTGTCTGTCACGTCAGCAGGTGTTTGTAATTAAGGTGTGACAATATGACGTTTAAAGAGATTTTTGTTAAAGTTGCAGTAGCTGGATTTGAACCCTGTTCTCCTGCATGAAAGCCCACAGTGCTCATCATGAGACTATAGGAGATGTGGCAGAGGACAATTCCAGGGATTGGATTGTATGTATACAGAAAAATTTTACCTTGCCAATATAATTATTGACACTTAAGTGCAATATATTACAGCAATAGGACAACATAAAGACATAATTACAGTAAAACATCAAAATACAATCATATTAATATTGTAATCACTGAATTACTGAGTTTAAATATTATAAAACTATGGTGCAGTACCATATTGTGTAGATGCAGCAGGAGGCAGTATTGGACCAATACAAGGCTCCATTGACTGCAATTATAATTTATTAAACATTAATATTTCAAAAACTATAAGTTTTACAGGCGCCAAAAGGCATGGCCATCATTTGGCACAGGGGCTTTACAGATATAAATTACAATGGCAGCTCTAGGACAAAGTATGCAGGAGGAGAAGCATGGCAAAGTTGAGATGACTTGGATGGGAAACGAATCACAATAAAATCACTGATAAATAAACCAGGTAATGGCAGGTGAATGAAGCAGCAGCATCCAAAATACATCAGAATCTTCCCCAAATGAGCAATTCTGTGAGATTCTGCATTTTATACTGGATTCCATTTTGTTTTAATCCTGCGATTCCATCAGCATTTTCTGCATTGTGGAAGTCATAGGGCCCTACATATCTCAGTCCTATTTTTACTTGATTTTTTTATATACCTGGGAAATTTTTCCACATAGCCCCTGTACTATGCCCGTGTGCCCCATGGGGTACACATACCCCTGGTTGGGAATCACTGCACTAGACAATTTATGCCAACTAATGAAATATTTCTGTGTCTAAATTGCTAATAAAAGTTGTATGTTTGATCAGTTTGTTAGAATTACAGTATGTACATGCCTAAAAGAAGCTTCCAGTTGAGTGTTTCAATTCCATCTTCAATGTAGATGTATTTAAAATTTTTATAAGTTGGCATGGTTTCTTCGCTTGGCCTTCAGAGGAGTCGGACGCTTTTGGCTCTCTCTCCCAAACCTGCCCCTCCTTCTTGCTTTGCAGCTTTTTCAAGCCTTTCTTCACCTATCATCCAAAACAAAAAGGAACTATGGTTTTGGTCAACTGGTCTCTGAATGCAGCTGACAATATTTTTTCCACATTAAGATTGGAACGAGGGGAACGTAGCTGTCACAGTGGAATGGTTGCTGCTGGTTGGGTCAGTGATTCCTTGGGGGCTTAGTACTTGATCTGTTTGGCATCGCTTTCCACTAAAGACATGGAAGATTTGTATTAGGGATGAGCGAGTACACCACTATRTGTATCTGTATTTGTATCTGTATCTGTTAAACCATCTAAATTATCTGTAACTGTACTCAGAGTGGGTGGGGCCTAAACCGGAAGTAGGTGTGGTTTAACCGGAAGTTGGCGGGGCTTAAATCTGTACATTATTTTTAATCTGAAAATGATGTGGATTGATCAGAAGTTGCTATATGTATTGTTTGTTTGAATGTTATTTACAGAACAGCTTCAAAAATGAGATTCAAATCAATGTTTTTAATCACAAAAGTAAAACAATAATTCATGTTCTGAGTTTAAAAGAAGCTTGTTCTGTAAATAGTTTAAGTGTCTGAATGAATACAACTCATGCAGTAGGAAATTATGAATTACTGAAATATGCATGAACAAGAATTGTCACTCAATACAACTACCTTTTTTATTTTTTAAATATTTTATTTAATGAACAAAGATTTTTTTGTCTTTCAATTATTTATTTTTACTACCTAATGTTCTTGGCTTTTTTCCCCCCACACACAAAGTTAAACAATGTTGATAATGTTAAGGTGTGTGTGTGCATGTGTGAGATGGAGAGAGGTTGTTCTGTTCAGCTATATGTGTGTCAGTGATCTGTAAAACTGTTTATTAATGATCTGTGTGAACTTGGTGATTCATGCAAACATCCAGTGATGGCAAATGGATAAATGTCAGCCTTGTTTCACTGTATTCTTCTCAAAAGCACCGCGCTCAACTAATTTTATATCACCACCAGCCAAACTGACAAAAAGCCGACAGTAAAAAAAAAACAAACAATAATAATAATAAATAAACAAACCGGACTTGAGGAAGCGACCGACGTGACTCGAGCCGTTTTCGGCTCTGTCTTGTCAAATGAACCCAGCTTATTACAAAACAAGTTCACCAAGTTACTTTAAGCATCATACAACCTTAAACAGAGGTCAGCTGGATAGCTCCGTGAACACAGAGAGATCAGCTCTCTGCGCATGTCTGTGTGTGTGTGTCTGTGTGTGTGTGAGAGAGTCAGCTTCACTCAGCTGAGTGAGGCTCCCTCCCGCTGCAGAGAAGGAGATGGGCGGGTTCTCGGTGTGACTGGCCAATTACAGCACGTGAAGACAGTCAGTTACCCAATGAGTATCTTCCTTCAAAACGCGCACGGATATTGACAAGTTGTATTAGTTTCATGCTCGTACTTGTCAAAAATGCATTATCTGTAACGAATACTCATCTGAAACGAGTATCTGGCTCAATCCTAATTTGTATATATCTGGATTTTTGCTGATCGGCTGTGGCAGAGTTCTGAGTTATCAGAAAAGGAAAGCGATCCTGACAGCAGTCTGGGCCTGTGAAAAGCTTTCAGAGAAAATGGATAGAATCTGCTGCTCTGGAAGTCACAAAATGGATGTGATTCTGATGAGAATCGCAGCACAGGAGCGTGCCTCTGGAGTGTAGGATTACACCTGGGTGAAGCTTCAGATGGTGTGAGATGAGAAGACTAAATTCAGAACATAGGTATATTTTTCGCCATTTTCAGAGATGCAGTGAGACTGAAAGCAGCAAGGAAATTCAAGGCCGCTTGTCCCAAAACAATTGTGTTTATCTTTTTCGGATCCCAGCTGTTGGCCTTTGGTTGGCACGTTTATCTAAAATTCCCCGGGAGGATATGTCAACAATGGTTTGAGTCCCCCCATCATCCATATGGGAGCAGTCTGAAGGTCATGAGGAGGAAGGGGAAACTCTTTGTGTATGTGTGTGTGTGAAGGGGGGGCTGCCACGGATAACAGAGCACACAGGAGGGGGAGGACGGGGGAGAAGTGGTGAACTTATTTCTAACTTTATCTGCCTTATTTAATTTTTTTTAATTGTTTTTATCCTACTGCAGGCTCTGAGAGAAATTTAATTTGAAGCTGAGTTTTTGATAAAAAATTATTAGATTACTCTAAACGTCTGTAAACCTGCAAAATGAGGGAAAATCTGTGTCAATTACAGACGTTCTGTTCACGTGAGCAGCTGTCAGTCAACACCTGTCAACCTCCAGACGCATGACGGAACGTGTCTGAGCCGATCATTGATCATCTGACTGATTTAAATACATCTTAACATTTATGAGGTACTTTATATTGACTGTTTATGGTTGAATGTGGGAGTGTAGAGGGTAGAACCTGAGGCGGGACCTCGTGCGCAAACTCTGATGTGCGGCTGTGATTTATTAAGGAAAGGTGCGCAGAAACATGCGTACACACTGTTTTATAAATCTAAATTTTTTTGGCATACGTCATTTTCACCTTTTGGCCATACGTTCACTTTTTGTATGGTTTCCACGCAATCTTTTATAAATCTGACCCTTGGTCTCTGGACACTGGCGAGCCTTGGATCAGTTCCAGCACAGAATATTTACCTAAAACGTCACCGGCTCCACTGACCCCAAGTCCCCCAATCCCACAGCTGTCTTACTCTAGTGAGTTGTTTTTTTGTTTTTTGTTTTTGTGCATATGATTCTGTGTTTATGAGTAAACATAGGATCAGAGCAACTTTTTTTAACTCACCTATCCTATTGTGTTATTCAAGCTGAAAAATGTAGCGTGACCGTGTTGCACAAGACCTGTTCATCTGTTCCCCCATGTTTGTTATGTGTGTCTTTCCCTTGAACGGGTGTTCTTAACTGCAATTTTGTTCTGCATTGCATCTCTGATGTGTGTGAATGACAATAAATCTGATTCTGATAAGTTGTCTGAAATGTCTTAGTGTGACYTATTAGTATTGCACTGCTTACTAAAATCTTAACTTCATCCAGCAGACTGAATTATTATTATRACTGAATTATTATTCCCTACAGAGGAAGCTCATTTCGGCCACCTGTATCCGGGATCTCGTTCTTTCGGTCATGAATGAATTCAATGCAAGATCTTGGTGAAAAAGTAATGTAACACTGGATGGAAATAAATCTGGTGACATTGCAGAAGCTTGRAAGAAATTTACACCTCTTATAACAAAAGTTATAAGGAAATATTTTAGCARGGGATTTTTTTGTGTATTAGGGAAAATGTCTTGACATGACACAAAAGTGACTCAGCTCATTGAATTTTGRCTTGATCCATCAATAAATGGGATCATTTATTTACACAATCAAACAAAATCACTACTGTACACTTATTGTGACAACTTAATTTCCTTTAAATGTTTAAGTATTAATGASATGCATCCACTCTCATTAATTATTAACACCACAACCTTAGAACAGCAAAACATCAGGCTCTAGATGTTAACAAACCAGATTTTTCCCCAGATTATTTGCAGGTATTTTAACTTAAATTGGCACYGCAGAGGTTTAATGAAAGGAGYAAAGTAAGATATTAGTTACTTTTYACTTTGGGSYTACCAGAAAGGCAAGYCATRTCTCTCTCAACATRGGTCAGACCAGCAACATTTAGTAAACATCCAGCTTTTTTACCTTGAGWTCACTGTCAGTCATGATTCAGGTAGTAAGGGAGGTCAGACAGTGGGCAAGGTAACTTTCCAGTTTCTTATTTGACTGTTACTTCAGGCCCATTACTTTTTCCAGCACCAGCATAAATTTGTGTCAGCCATAGAAAAAGAGGCAAAGCACTTGGTTCCCAGTTTTTAGAATAAAACTCTTCCTCAGTGGAAGGTTCAAACAAGTTGTTGTGGAGCGTTTAAGCTCTTTTTTTGGGTCACACCTGGTGATAGTGGGTCCCAGCCGGGAAATCCGTCCTTTGGCACATGGACGAATTACTCAGCCAAAATGCTGCTTATCCCAGAAAAGACAACAGCTGTTCCGTGTTTTGACAGAAGTGTGTGTCTCATTTCTGACTGTCCGGGCAGGAACGTTAGTCACTAAAGAGCAAGGTTTTTAGTTCCGCCAACCAGCTTGAGATGTTAGTCAGAGCATGAGATTAGGGAAAATGTTAGTTCAGAGACTGCCGTCACCATCTGAAGCTAAACAAAGATTATTGCTTCTGCATAGTTGCATAAATAAAACAGATCATGTTGACCTGTTTAGATATTCTCTGATGAGAATTCTTTAAAAAAATGACTGAAAGAATGAACCACTGTTATATTCAGCAGAAAGTCTGGTTTCAACTCAAAAACGTTTTATGATGATTGCTCAAACAAATAAAAACATTTCTGTTTCATAATAAACTTAAACCATGTTGTCATGATATGAGGGAAG
The DNA here is from genome assembly GCF_001266775.1 of Austrofundulus limnaeus. Taxonomy (NCBI): domain Eukaryota; kingdom Metazoa; phylum Chordata; class Actinopteri; order Cyprinodontiformes; family Rivulidae; genus Austrofundulus; species Austrofundulus limnaeus. The sequence goes on from NW_013953507.1 coordinate 18,268, forward strand.
ACAGGAGAAGCAATCTTCAGTTGCAAAGGCAGAACTCTTTTATTAAGCTAGAGCACGAGGTAACAACATGAACAGCTTCTTCTTCCAACTTGTTTTTCCAGTATATCGCTCTAGTGCMCCCCCCAGTGGTCGGGAAACCAAACTACCGTTACACTAGATACACAATAGAAACTAATCTCATAACATCTCCCCTCTTTTAAAGCTAAACATTGCAATATCCAAGACATCTGTAAATTAATTCAATATCTTAAACGAAACTTAAATCATACATTTCTATTTCAATTAATTACTCCATTTAACTTAATCTTTAGCTGTCTCTTTTCAACAAAGGCTTTTCTCAGACCTTAAACTTGAATGTTTTCAGAACAACTTTCTTATCCTTTTTTTAAACATTTATCAAATTCAATACAGGACATCACAGGGGTAGACTGCCCTCAGTCCTGATAGGGATTATTATGCCCTTTTGAATCTTATCAGTCTCTGAATCTCAGAGGCAGTTTTATTTCACGTCCCCTGGAAGTTGTTCTCACAGGAATGGATGGTGGGAAGGAAGGTCCTGACGAAGGGCTCGCTACTGGCTGATTTGATGGTAGTTCAGATGGAATGGCCCCCTCTACAGCTGGGAATCTGCTGTCTTGCTGTGGCACTGCAGACTCAGCTATATGTTGTGCTTCTGAAGCATCCGTCCCAGGAATCTCCTGAAGGTGACGTCTGTTGCGACGGGTCACACTCCCGTTGWCCATTTCCACGAGGTAGGATCTTGGCTCCTTGGACTTGCTGATGACTTTGGCAGGCGTTGTCCACCCTTTTRCCCCATCAAGTTTCACTCTCACATTTTGACCAGGGAGAAGTTCGGGAAGAGGGCGAGCTGAATATCTKCGGTTGTAGAAGAATCTGTAAGAATCTTTAGCTTTGGTATCCTTTAAYTAGACTAGGTCTGGGTCGACAGCHCTTGGCATCAATGTTTTTTCCAGGACAGGAACAGTGGTGCGGATCTCTCGGCCAGTCATAAGTTGCGCTGGACTAGAACCTGTTGCTGCTACTGGTGTGGAGCGGTAACTCATAAGGGCTAAGCAGGGGTCAGGCTGTTTAAGGATGTACTTGGCAGTCTGYACAGCCCTTTCTGCAGCTCCATTAGATTGCYGGTAATGGGGGCTTGAGGTTATGTGAGTGAACCCATACCTCTGCTTGAATTCTTGGAACTCTGACGATGTGAACTGTGTCCCGTTATCGCTGACGAGTTCCAGCGGGATGCCCCATCTCACAAACATGTGTTTGAGCTTGTTGATAACTTGGGTGCTGGAAGCGGTGGTGAGAGAAGCGATTTCAATGTCCCTAGAAAAATAATCAACAGCAACGAGATAAGTCTTACCCTCATGCACAAACAGGTCCACTGCAATTCTCTGCCATGGACCACTGAGCAGAAAAGTTGTCATCAGTGGTTCGTGTRTCTGTGTAGGCTTGTGCTCTCTGCAAAAATCACAGAACTTCACTTTGTTTGTGATCTGTGCACCAATCTTCGGCCACCACAKCGTCAACTTAGCTCGCTCACGACACTTGGTGAGGCCCTGGTGGCCTTCGTGTAGTTGGTCTAAAACACCAGCTCGGAGTGCTGTTGGAACTACAATGCGGTCATGATATAGGACCAGCCCGTCCGACTCTGATAGGTGACTTCTGGCTGCATAGTATCCGTGCAGTAGTGAGCTCTCTGCCATATTGCGAGGCCACCCTTTTCTGATAAACGTGATTACTTTTTGAGGCTCAGCATCGTTTCGTGTAGTCCGGCAGAGCTCCTCCAGTTTTGGTGACTTGATTGGTTTGCTAGCCACCATAGTGTTGACATATGCTTTTACTTGTGTTTCAGTTTCTGGAACATAACTGTCTTTCAATGGATGTCTGGAGAGTGTGTCGGCAACTATGAGCTGTTTGCCGGGAACATGTTCTGCGGTGACATTYAACCTCATAAGARGCATAAGTAGTCTCTGGCATCGRAGTGGCGTTTTGTCAAGATCATAAGAGTTTATCAGTGGTACCAGTGGCTTATGATCCGTTTGTAACCGGACATGTCCCATCCCTTGGATGTAGCGAGCAAACCMTTCGCAGGCCCAGACCGACGCCAGACACTCCTTTTCAATCTGTGAATATCTCTTCTCAGCATCGCTAAGTGTGCACGAGCAAAAGGCAACAGGACGCAGCTCCCCCTCATGGTCTTGTAACAGAGCAGCACCGAGGCCGTAACTGCTGGCATCAGCGCTGACCACTGTTGGCTTGTTGGTGTCGTAGTAGCAAAGGGCTGGRGCAGCTATGAGCATTGCTTTGGCCTTGTTGAACGCTCGCTCCTGGGGTTCGTCCCAAACCCATGCAGTCTCTTTTTTGAGCAGATTAGTCAGTGGATACAGCACTGTGGACAAACCTGGCAGGAATTTCCCGACATAGTTCACTAGCCCAAGCACCTGTCTCAGCTGCTCCACATTTGATGGACGTGGCATCTTAGTAAAAGCATCCACCTTGCTCTCATCAGGAGTGGAGAAAATCTTGGCTCCAGCCAGTTTAGGTGTTATGTCATCTAATGTAGGTAAAAAGTAGCATTTGCGCTTAACCCCCTTGTTCAATCGCTTTAAATCTACACACACTCTGACTTCATCTTTATTGCGCTTTGGAGCAGGTACCATTGGGGCACACCAATCTGTTGGTTCAGTGACCTCCTCAATGATCCCAAGGTTTAGCATCCGCTTTAGTTCTTTCTTCACCTTTGGAAGGAGGGGAAAAGGGACTTGGCGTGGTGTATTGACGCTGTATGGAATTGCCTCTTCCATCAGCTCAATTTTAACAGGCACACAGTTCAGTAGTCCTATTTCCCCGAACACGTCACTGGATAACAAATAGTTACCACTGATAGCATTGACTCATTTGACCAGTCCCATTTGCTTTGCCACTGCTCTGCCTKATAGGTTACTGACAAATTGTCCTTTAATAACTGTAATCCAGTACTGGTATCTCTGCCCATTGTGTGTGGTGGTAGCGAGGAACGTACCCACACATCTAACCTTTCCACCTGGACTGTACACTGTTGATCTGGACTTATGCAGTTTTGGTTTTTGCCGTAGATTATCAAAAGTTGCGTCTGTCATGACTGTGGTATCAGCACCAGTGTCAATTTTAAAATTCACTGGGCTACCGTTCACCAGCAGCTCAATGTCCCAGTCGATGTCTGAATCCGACTCCTTGATGACATTTGACTTTGCTGTAGCTCTAAGGAACAGTTCACCAATAAAGAATGAATCCTCATCTGAATCTATAGAAGCTTCAGCTCTGACTTGTTTTAGCATTTTAGTTTTACACACAGTCTCGAAATGTCCCATTTTGTTACACTTTCTGCATCTTTTATTTCGGGCAGGACAGTTTTCTTTTCTGTCATGCATTCTACCACATCTCTGACAGTTCTGTCTATTCTCGCTGTATTTCTGCGCTTGTTTCTGCCATGGTTTCTCATAGCTCCTCTTTGAGCTGCTAAACTGTTTCTGTCTCACCTCATTCACTGTAGTTTCCACGTGCTCTGCACTTTGCTGTTCACTCTGACGTGCAAGCTGGATGGCTTTCTCCAGAGTCAGGTCCGCTTCTAGTTGAAGTTTTTGAGAAACCTCCTTATCCATTATTCTAATAACGATCCGGTCCCGAATCTGTTCYTCTTTCCCCGCGCCGAACTCGCAGTGCTGCGCGAGCTCATATAAGCTCCGCACGAAAGCTTCAACCGTCTCACCGGCCCTTTGGCTCCTTTTGTGAAAACAGGCGCGGTCATGGATAACATTTCTTTTTGGAACAAAATGTTCGTCAAACTTCTGCATCACTAGGGTGAACTCATACTCTGGATGTGGCATATCCTCCGTTGCAGCGGGAAACACAAAAGAGCCGTAAATTGGTTCGGCGTCTWTCTCCATAGAGTACAGGAGTGAATTTACCTGCACCTCGCCGCTCTCTCTGTCGAGTTTCAACGCGACTCTGAAGCGGGAGAATCTCTGCCGCCAGGTCGGCCACTCCGCCGGCTGGGTAAAATCAAAGGGCTCCGGAGGTCCAAACTTTGCCATTGTGCTCCCTCTGTAGGCGTTTAAGTCCTTATTTCTGACACCATYTCATGATATGAGGGAAGACAGGAGAAGCAATCTTCAGTTGCGAAGGCAGAACTCTTTTATTAAGCTAGAGCACGAGGTAACAACATGAACAGCTTCTTCCAACTTGTTTTTCCAGTATATCCCTCTAGTGCTCCCCCCAGTGGTCGGGAAACCAAACTATCGTTACACTAGATATACAATAGAAACTAGAGGTGTCCCGATACGTATCGGTATCGGGTCCGATACCAGCATCAAGAACTCGTACTCGTAAAAGCCGGCCGATACTTTTAACCGATACCGCTTTTGTCCCCTTTTTTGTTCCTCCTGTGCTGCGCTGCAGCACAAAGGGTAAACAACAATACATACCAGGCTGGGGCGCTAATGCACTGACAAGTTATTTCCGACCGCACCCCTGAATAACAGAAGAACGATGAGAAGAAGAAGAAGTAACATATCGGCAGTTTGGAGATATTTTAAGATCGGCACAGAGGACACAAACAAGCAGACTGTCTGCTGTGCTCTGCTAAATGTCAAGAGGAGGAGCGAAAGTTGGATGTTTTAACAGCAGCAATTTGATTCAACATTTGAGGACAAGACATGACAAAGAATTCAAAAGAGTTTGCTGCTGCTAGCAATAGCCTTCATAAACAGCACAGTTGTTGCAGTACCTTCAATGTTGTTTTTCTTTCTTGTAGAACAAACTAAGACATAAGCAGAATATGGAAGGAAGTTTYTTGTAAAAGCATTTTATTTTTCACTGTGGTTCTTCTGAGATTTCGTTTTAGTTGTTCCATTTAAGTTTGAACTGAAATTTACTGCACTTTATTACTATTAGTCATTTTTTTAACAGTTTAAGACTGAAGCAAAGTAAACATTTATAGATGTGCTGCTAAAATTTACGTTTTACATTTTAATTTAAATTCGGTAGTTGCATGTTGAGGAAAATGTATAAAAATAACTTATTTTGTTTTTTAATGTATGCAACAGCATTTGTTTTGCAGTATTTGTATTGTTAATACATTCAGAGGGAGTGTGGCCTTATAAAAAAGAGCCTGTTTGAAATAAAATAAATGGTTTCAAAAGTTATGGTGTTATATATATACCAACTTATCTACTTGTCAGAGTTTGCACTACCTTTTTATTGTCAAACATATTTACCCATCAATTTTTGCATGARAATTGCATTTCATTTTCATTCTGTTTAATATTCAACAAGTTGAACAGATAATCCACCCTAACCCCGCTACTTGGTATCGGTATCAGTATCAGTATCGGCGAGTACCTAAACTGAAGTACTCGTACTTGTACTCAGTCTTGAAAAAACTGGTATCGGGACACCCCTAATAGAAACTAATCTCACAACACATGTTAATTAGTTTAGTTAAGTAAGATATAACACAGAAAAATCTATACATTGCTGAATCACATTGAGGGAGAAGAGATCTTTCTTCCTCGGTAACTTGATAAACATTGTCTCTTGATTATCAAATCTGTAATAATGCTTAGTTAAGAGAAAATAAATCAAATAAAAAGATGCTTATTCTGTTTAATTAAGTTAAAGAAAATGTCTCTTTGACGGTCAAGATGACCTGTTATGGCCCAAATTCAGATTCAAGTGGAACAGAGTTCTGTCTCTTTAAAAGGCCCATCAGAGGCCTGAGGTCAAAGACAGTTTTCTTCATTATTCCACTTGAGTTGACCCCTACATACCCCCCTTTTTTCAAGTCATCACCCCTCGACGGTGATGAGTTGCAACAAAAACAGGAACACCTCAAAAGGTCTTTGATCTTGGAGTAATACGATTGGTGAAACCGTGTAATCCCAAGAGTATTCCAAACTGAGAACTTTGCATAGCAAGAGTTTTTCTTCAGTTTAAAAAAAATTATCCAAACAATGTCACATTGTGCCGTAATCAAAGCTAAAGGTGGTCCAATGAAATATTTGTGTGTGATTTTTTACTTTTTTGGGCCAGGCAGTGTATTTACTGCACACACACACACACGCACGCACACACACACACATTTGTATTGGTTTTGTTGGTGTCATCGTGTTGTGATCTTCAGCTCTCACTGGAGCGGTTGCAGCTGGGTGTGAAAGGGCTGGGATGAGGATCAGCATATTTGAGTCCATGGCAGAAAAGGGTGGATTGCTCTCTCTGGATTGAGAGTGAGATTCTCCCTCAAGTGGAAGTGTTTAAGTATCTTGTGGTTTTGTTCATTAGTGAGGGAAGATTGGAGGTTGAGACTGATACATTGACACATAGATCAGCGTGGCCTCTGCAGTTTTGTGGTCTCTGTACTGTTCTGTTTACCAGTTGGTCTATTGTTCTACCTTTACTTATGGCCATGAACTTTGGGTAGTGATCTAAAGAACAAGATCATGGATAAAGGCTGTCAAAATTATTTTTATCCACAGGGTAGCTGGACTCTTTTAGAGATAGGGTGAGAAATTCAGTTATCTGGGAATAGCCACTGCTCCTCACCATCAAGAGGAGCCAATTGAGGTGGTTTACCTGGTAAGGATGCTTTCAGCACACCTCCCTAGGGAGGTACTTCAGACATGTCCAACTGGGAGGAGAGCCCGAGGCAGACCCAGAACATGCTGGAGAGACTATGTCTCTCAAATGGCCTGTGAATGTCTTGGAGTCTTCCTAGAAGAGCTGGTAGAGTTGGCTTGGGAAAGAGAAGCCTGAGCTTCCCTGCTCAAGCTGCTGCCCTTGCAACTCGACTGGACAAAGGGAAAGCTAAAGGATGGACGGATATCACAATTTGTAGGCTTCTTCTACTGGGTTGAACAGTTGATTAGTTTGAGCACTGCTGCCTCCAAATGACTGGAGGCTTTAGACTCAAGAGGATAGAACTGTCTGGCCAAGTGGGGTCGGTTGGGGAGTCCAATTATTAAGGGGTGTCCATTTATCGAATTGACACTATATCATATCTGCAGTACAGAAATACAATAAAGAAGCAACTTCACAAGAAAGAGGACTTAAAATGTCATTAATTGAATATGTTACAGTGTTAAAAAGTATTGGCCCGCTTATAGATTTCTTATTTGGGTTATTTTGTATTTTGGTTTGTTCTGTTTTTTTGTCACAAATAAACAAATAATAATATCAAACAAAGAACTTGAGTAAATATTGTCATCCCAAGTGAAATACACATTGCTGCTAACTTGTATTTGTATTTAAATTTTCCTGTTCTATACAGTAGGGTTAAGTCTTTTATAGCTCAGTGTAGATGTACTGTAGAGTCTCTCATTTCTTAATCTATATTGCACAAAATGTATATTTTGTCTGACTGGAAAACTCTGCAAAATAATTCCATTGTACCTGAACCTTGTGTACATACCTGCTCAGCATGTGCAGGTATGCTACCTGMTCAGAGCACTAAAAGAAATATATTTATTTATTTACAGATGTTTTACCAGGCAAATCCGATTGAGATGGCAGATTGCTTTTCCAAGGGCGGGCTGGGCCTGAAGACAACATATTGTACATGTTTTTGGGGGGTGGGGGAAACCAGAGTACCCGTAGAAAGCTCACACAAGCATGAGGTGAACATGCAAACTCCACACAGAAAGATCCCATGTCAGAACCGAGGATCGAACCCAGGACCTTCTTGCTGTGAGGTGTCAGTGCCAACCACTGAGCCATCGTGCTGCCAAATCTTGCACTCATGGCGTCTGTGAGGGCCACAGCTTTCTGAAGGTCACTCAGCAGGTGGCAGAGTTGAAGCAGGACTGAATTCTTCAGCTGATGAGGAGGACTGTGGCGATAGCAGCTCAGCTGGCTAATCTCACAGCCATAACATAAAGCCTTGTAATGAAAAAGGTTTTATCTTCTGTAATAATTAGTTGTATCTCTGCTTGGTTAATAAAATTGGTTCAGGGCAATTTGTTATCACGTCATTTGCTCAGGTGCAAAGCGTAGATGAACAAAAACAAAGATAGTAAGGATGGGATGAAGACCAAAACTGAACGTGTTTCACAAAGCCAGTTTTACGTGACTTATCAGCTCCAAGGACTGATTTTGGAACACTCCTGACATGCAAAACTTCTCTGCCCAAAGATCTCTCTCTCTCTCTCTCTCTCTCTCTCTCTCTCTCTCTCTC
>NW_013953507.1:26495-32368 GCF_001266775.1 Austrofundulus limnaeus
CGTTTAGCCTCCAAGTATTCTTCACGTTTCTGCAGCACTGTGGGAGGATAATCATGATCAAAATATATCGGTTTCCCGTGTAGAAGTACACCTTTCTTCCCCCACGCTTACCGTAAAATCTCTTCCTTGGTTCTGCTGCGGAGAAGATTAACAACAATGGATCTTGGCCTGTTGTTTCTGTCCCCAGCCGGTGGCGGAGCCAGCACTCGGTGGGCTCTCTCAATGTCCAATTCCATACTTGGTTCGAGCTCTAGGGTGTCCTTGAGTAATTTTTCCACAAAATCTCTCACCGATGATCCTTCTGCTCCCTCTGGCACGTTGTATATCCGAATGTTTTCTCTTCGTGATCTCCCTTCCTGGTCGAGCAGTTTTTCTTGTTGCTGGGTAATTAGTTCGGCCATCTTGCTCAATATCRGCTCCATGTTCACTGCCCGCTCCTCCATCGAATCAACTCGGTCCTCCGTCTCCTTAATTTTCCGGTGTACGTTGATGAGTTCTGACTTAATGTCATCGAACTGTTGTTTCATATCTTTTCGAAAGTCCCGTAACTCACCCAGAATTTGCGTTAGTTCTGTCGCGTCAGCGGGAAGCTGATTAGCATTAGCTTCGTCGAGGTGCTGGTGAGTTGGTGAGCTAGTTGCCGTCTTTCTTTCTTGTGCTAAGTCTTCATTCGTGGTTTTCCTATTTCCGTCCTTTTCCCCATTCTAGACCCCCTTACCGACTCAATTTTACTCATTTTTCGTTATATTTGGCAAATAATGGGGGTCGAATTAAGATTTACCGGAGGAGTAGTCGGCTCAAGCAGCCATCTTGGAAGGTGACGTCACCGGTCTCCCCATCTATTTTCCTTGCATGTTTATTATTTTTGACATAACCAGTAACAAATGCAGAAAGGGATGATGGGAATCTATTGAAGGACCCTGATCAGGTCCAGCCCAATCCTTCCCCTTTGGACATCAACATTGAGGACCRGGACCTCAACACGCTCCCCAGGCCCCAAAGCCAAGCTGCGACGCCGCTGGCTGGCAGGTAGTTTGTCCAGAGTGATCTTGTTCTTATGGATGAGGCCTGNTGTCCGAAATCTGGTAAAGGGAGAGATTGAAGTAGGACCTAACCTGCAGATATCTAAAGAAGTCGTTCTTCTCCAGCCCTTTGGACCTCTGAAGTTCCTCAAAACTCTGAAACACACCCTTCCGGGTAAATGTATAGTAAGTGGTTAATCCTTTTTGGATCCGTCCTCTAGATTTTCCATCAGCCCTTTTTGGTTTAAAAGCTGAGTCAAAGGCACACCATCTGAGTATTCTTATCTGGTTATCCAATTTACACATTTTAACGACCTTATTCCAAGAATCCAGCATGATGTGTATATTATTGACCCATGTGGTAAACTCAGCCCCTCTTGTAAGTCCTTGTCTGTTAGTACTGATATTAAAGGTATTCCTTCCACTGTTGCTTTTTCCAAATCTTTCCATTTAGCACTGTAAGATGGAGAGCAAAGACAAAACACTGGTCTTAATTGAGTTGCAAGGTAGTAGACCTGTAGATTAGGAAGCCTTAGTCCACCTTTCTCTTTCTTTAACTGCAGCGTGCTATATCTCACTCGTGCCTTTTTCCCCTGCCAGATATATTGCGATATTATTCTTTCCCACTCTACGAAGCGCCCATCTGGGATCAAAATAGGTAGACACTGAAACAGATATAGGAAGCGTGGGAGAATGTTCATTCTAACCGACTCAACTCTTGAGTATAAATTTGAAAAAGGAATCAGACTCCATCTTTTCATGTCTGATCTCAGATTTGAAATTAGGAGCCCATAGTTGACTTCAGAAATCCTGGAAAGATCCTTGGGCAATGTGACCCCTAAATATTTTATGGATTCTGCATCCCATTTCCAATTGAAGAGACTCCTCATATTGTTTTGTGGGTTATAATTTATTGTTAAAACCTGAGTCTTGGTAATGTTTATCTTGTAACCCGAAAGCGAACCATATTCCTCGATCGCTCCCATGAGTGTAGGTAGGGTTTCAGCTGGATTTGTTATGGTCAACAGTAAATCATCTGCGAACAATGACAACTTTTGTTCTCCGGAAGGCATATGAACTCCAGCTATATCCGTCCTCTGTCTTATCCACTGACTTAAAGGCTCAATGAAGAGGAGTGGTGAAACACAGCATCCCTGCCTCGTACCCCTTTCCAGAGTGAAGCGGTCAGATAGGTCTCCATTAATTTTTATCCTAGCGGATGGTCTATCATATAAAGATGCGATTACGTCTATTATGGTCTGGTGGAATCCAAACCTGGACATAACTTTGTAAAGACCATCTGACTGAATCAAAAGCCTTCTCTGCATCTAGACTCAGTACAAGAGTCTCTATTTTTTGTTGGGTTACATGATTTAAAATATGCAGGGTTTTCCTGATGTTATCCTGTCTGTCTCTGCCTGATAAAGCCTGTTTGGTCCTTATGTATTATCAATGGCAGGATGTTTTCCAATCTCTGTGCGATTATGGCAGTATATAATTTGTAATCAATATTTAGCACACTTATTGGGCGATAATTTCCGCATTCCTTCTTGTCTTTTCCCTCCTTAGGGATTAGTGAAATGGTGGCATCTCTCCACGAAGGAGGGATTATTTTCTTTTCTAGTACATTGTTGAAAACTCTTACTAGAACAGGGATTAATTGATCTTGCATTTCTCTGTACCACTCAGAGGTAAACCCATCTGTTCCTGGAGATTTCCCTCCTTTCAACTTTCTAATCACTGATTTTAATTCTGCTTCAGTTATCTCTGATATTAATTGTTCGTTTTGCCCGTCTGTAATGTTGGGCAGGGAGAGTTGGGAAAGAAATGTGTCCATTTGCTGTTCATCATTTAATTTGGGTTGAGAGTATAGAGTTTGGAAAAAATCTCTAAAGCACTTCTGAATCTTTTCTAAGTTTGTTTCAACCCTATTTGTATACATATTCTTTATTTTGTGAATAGCTCTATCAGCTTGCTGTTTTCGTAATTTAAATGCCAGGAGCTTCAGAGATTTACCCCCTGCTTCATAATATTTCTGTTTAGCAAAGAGAAGTTTATTTTGTATTTCTTGTATGTTTAAGTTGTTCAGTTCTTTTTTTCACCAACTCAATTTTAGCTCTTATTGCCCTCTTTAAGGTTTTCGAATGCTCTTTCTGGAGTTTCTTCAGCTCTGTTTCCAATTGAGTTTGTTTTTGTTGTCTAATACTCTTTTCGTTGGAGGAAAAGGCTATTATTCTTCCCCTGACTACAGCCTTTAGAGCATCCCAGAGTATTGCCGGACCCACTTCATCATTATCATTCTCTTCCAAGTATTGTATGATTTCAGTTTTCATATTCTCCTTAAAGATTGAACTGTTTAATAAGTTCATATTCAGCCTCCAGAGGGTGGATCTGCTTTTCTCAACCAAATGAAGGGAGATATAGATCGGGCTGTGGTCTGAGATTGAACTGGATCCTATTTCCCAATTTTTCAATCTATGCACATCTTTTTTAAACATGAAAAAATTGTCTATTCTTGAGTATACATTGTATGAAGAAGAATAATGTGTAGTCACGACTGGTTGGGTTCTTATCCCTCCATACATCCACTAATCCCACTTCATCCATCATATTTTTCATTCTTTTACTGATATTTTTAGAGTTTGTTTTTCCATTCGATGAGTCCAGATTTGGATTTAATCTAATATTAAAGTCCCCTGCACAGATCTTAACACCTTGACATTTTGTTACTGCTAATTCAAGAATTTTCTTGTAAAATGACCAGTCGCTACCAGGTGGGGCATAGACATTAATAAAACTTATTAGGACACCATCTATTTTTCCTGTAATTAAAATATAACGACCCTCCCTGTCTTTATGTTCTGCAACATGTTCGTAGCACAGGGAACTTGATATTAAAATTGCAACACCTCTTCGTTTACCGGAGCTTTGGGAAGAAAAATAAACAGATTTAAACCCCATCTTGTTCAGTTTGACATGTTCAGAATTATCTAGGTGGGATTCCTGTAACATTGCTATATGAACTTTATCCTTCCTGAGTTTAGATAATACTCTCCATCTCTTAATCGGATTATTTATGCCATTTATATTGAAAGAAGCCACCTTTAACTGTGTCTTCCCCATTTGTGTAAGTGTTTCCCCATGTCACTGATGACCCTGAAACTCCCCCACCACTCACTAGAACTGACATAAGCAAAATATAAACAAATAAACCAAAAGTAAACATATAAACAGGAACCATAACAAAACAGAACATGTTCAGCATCCAAGGCAGGGGTCTGTTGATTAGACCCTGTTGAGCTTCTTGGAAGAGGCCCAGAAGGGAAAAACCTCCCATAAAGTTAAGGAGGGCCCTTATAGGTGGCGGCAGCCCAAATGAGAGCAGACCCCAAACAAACCTTTATAAAATCCCATCATCTTTAAGACAGCCCTCTATACACTTATCTCTAAGAGGAAGATACCAGGAGGGGGAAAGAAGGACTCCTCAGGTCGCAGGTGGAGATGTTCTTCTGAAAGCCCGGAGTCTCTCTTTGTAGTTTTCTCCTCTTGCTGGACCGGAGGAGCCTTTCTGTTTCCTCCCCTCCTTCCTGCTCCAGGATAATCTTTCAATCTGCTCCTTCAGGGTAGCTGGGGATCTGATGACTTTAACTTTGTAGCCCTTTTTAGCCAGGTCCTCGGTGGTCTCCTCTATGGTGTCGTAGGTCCTAGTCCCCTCTTTGTTTCACTCGCAGCCTCGCCGGGAAGAGAGTCTGAAATGGAACGCCGTTCTCCTTCAGGACCCTCCGAACCTCCGTATACTCTCTGTGCTTTCTGAGGATGGCTGGTGGATAGTCATGATCCAGATTTATTCGTTTTTCATGCCAGATAAATCCTTTTCGCTGCCAGGCCTTACGGAACAGCTCTTTATATTTGAAGCTCTGAAATTTCACCACGATCGACCGTGGCGCAGCTCCCTCCGGTGGCTGCGGACGAAGCGCCCGATGTGCTCGTTCAATCTGCATGTCCGGCTGGATGTCTTCCAGACCGAGCCCCTCTTTAACTAGAGCTTCCACAAATGCAGCCATGGATTCACAGTCCTTTTCAGCTCCCTCTGGAACACCATAGATCCTGACATTCTCCCACCCCTATCACAGACACTTATTGAAAACATGTAAGACTGCAAAACAATGAACTGTCCCAATCGTCCCAACTGATTTCTGGGTAAAGTGAATGTGTTTAATTTACTTTTAGGAAGCATTTCAGTTTAGATCCAAAATTTATGTAATCAGAAAATAAACAGTTTCATCTATTTTCCTTGCATGTTTATTATTTTGACATACCCAGTAACATAAATGCAGAAAGGGATGATGTGAATCTATTGAAGGACCCTGATCAGGTCCAGCCCAATCCTTCCCCTTTGGACATCAACARTGAGGACCCGGACCTCAACACGCTCCCCAGGCCCCAAAGTCAAGCTGCGACGCCGCTGGCTGGCAGGTACAGTAGTTTGTCCAGAGTGATCTTGTTCTTATGGATGAGGCCTGAGCGTCCTACACCAACGTCTACAAAAGCTCCAAACAAAGCAGTGTTGTCCACCCGGCCTGTCAGCACTGCACCAACTTGTAGATCACTTATTGAAACAATGCCTCGCTTAAAATCCTCTTGTCCGAAATCTGGTAAAGGGAGAGATTGAATTAGGACCTAACTTGCAGATATCTAAAGAAGTCGTTCTTCTCCAGCCCTTTGGACCTCTGAAGTTCCTCAAAACTCTGAAACACACCCTTCCGGGTAAATGTTTTTGTCCATTTTGTTTGCATTCCTCCTCGGTGCATTTTTTATTTTTCGTCTAGGTTGGGGCTAAGGAATATATTC
>NW_013953507.1:32378-36040 GCF_001266775.1 Austrofundulus limnaeus
TACACTGAAATAAATGGAAGTAAAAGCAAGAAAAAACTGTTTGGTCCTTCGAGTAAAATCCCTGTCATTCAGAGTCTGCATGGGATCATCCATCCCTTTTCAAGTGGGGAAGTTGCACAGTTTAAAAAATAACTTGACAGTATTATTATAGAGTTGGAGTACCTGACCTGTCCAGTATACCAGAAAATGTTCCCAATCATTCATGACTAGACTCAAGTGAAATGCATTGTTAAACCCGTCAAAATTTTAAGTACTTTTAGTACTGAAGTATTTTTGAAAGCATATACCCCAGTACTTCATCTTCAGTGACAATTTGACAGAGCTACTTTTACTTTTAATATTGACCAGTAGGATCAGTACATTGACTCAAGTAATGAAACAAATACTTTGACCACTACTGCCCTCATTTTCCATTTTGCCTACTTATAAGAGCTGTTTTCCTTTTTGTATTAACATTAAAAACAAGGAATATCTATGTTACAGGAAATAGTCTAGTTCAATTATTCTCGCACTACTGCAAGATTATTCTCCTCTAACCAAAGTGGTAGCTTCAGTCCATCTGTTTACTCAGCTGAGCTCCATCTTGAAGGCCATGAAAAGTGTACTGCAACCGAATAGGTCCAACCTGAGAATGAACCTTCAAGCTGTGTTCCTTAATTTTAAAAAGGCATCAAGTAGCACTAAGTGGCTTCACAGGCAGGACCTTTTTATTACATAAAATTGTATAAAATTGTAGAATCTGATTATATGACAGTGGAATGTTTCTGTTTTTTCTTCTGTAAAATGTATCTACTCAACTCCAAAAATGGGTCCACAGCAAAATAAAAACATTAACAAAACTGTTTTTTTTCTGAATTTTTGTTAGATATTGTGCTTCAACAGTCTGTTGAACCCATCATCATGTTAGAAAACTACTGCCTGCATTGTTGGGCTGCAGAGAGGAAACCACAGCTCTGGCCAAGGCACAGTTATTATACTAAAGGCAAAAAAAATTGTGTGCGGTCAGTCCAAAAACAGGACAAATTCAGTAGAGACTCATAAACATCAATACGCAGAAAAGATGAGACATTAAATGAGATTATTGAGTCTGTTAGTGTGCAGAAATGACCACAAACCTTTATATATTTCAAAGTATTGAGCATTTTATGCTGGGATGTTAAAACTTTTTTAAATATGTAAAAGCACGGAAGAAAACCGATGTTGAGAGAGTTGGAAAAAAACAAAAAGAAAAAAAACAAAAAGAAAAAAATTGTATAGGTCTTCTGGACGGGTTCTTCTCTAATGAAACATTTCG
Source organism: Austrofundulus limnaeus (assembly GCF_001266775.1). Taxonomy (NCBI): domain Eukaryota; kingdom Metazoa; phylum Chordata; class Actinopteri; order Cyprinodontiformes; family Rivulidae; genus Austrofundulus; species Austrofundulus limnaeus. The sequence goes on from NW_013953507.1 coordinate 33,673, forward strand.
TCTCTCCTCCAACGTTTCATTAGAGAAGAACCCGTCCAGAAGACCTATACAATTTTTCTCTTTTTGATTTTTTACCTGGATTACTGAGATGCATCAGGACATTGAGAGAGTTGAGTTTGCATTTGCTACAGTTTTGAATAATACAGATTTTTTTTTTATCAATAGCTTACAATAAATTTAGTAAAAAACATAATTTCCTCAAATGATCTCAGCTTTAAACAATGCATTAGTTATAAAATGTTAGAAAAATTGCTGAAAAGTTGAAAATAATGTTTTTGTTACCACATGTTTATTGTATATTTTAGTATTTGTTTATTTTTGATAGTTTTATTGTGCACTGTATATTTTCACAAAGATGATTTAAAAAGGAATCTTGCTCTTCCTACACTGCATCACAAAGTGGGTTAAATAAGTTGTGCGAGTGAGTAGAACATGTCTTACTTTGTCGAATGTCAAACCCGGGAGGTTGTGTAAGGCCATCCATGATAAGTCTGAGGGTCTCGGGTGTGGTATCTACTGTCTTGGCCAGTTCTTCAACGCAGCTCGTTTTGACCTTGTTCTCCACACAGAAACGCAGATCTGTGCTCCCAATTTGATCCACAGTCCCACCGACAAGGGTCAGAAATCTAAACAGGAAAAATGTATGTAAATAAATATGGAAGGCACAGCAGTGTAGAAGAAAGTACCTTTCAAAACATTGGCTGTGTCTCAATTCATGGGCTGGGTCCTCATGAGGACCCAGCCNAAGAATACGAACATGTTCTTGCATGAGGCCCAATGCTTCTTCATTTTCCTGTCTTCTGGTCCCCGTCATAATGAGGCAGGCAGTAACAAATTAAATTTACTTCATTACTGTACTTAAGTACAGTTTTGGATAATTTGTATTTTACTTTAGTAATTTTTAAAATTATTTTTACTCCACTACATTTTAATGATAAAAATCATACTCTTTACTCCACTACATTTCTCTAAAGGCTTAGTTACTAGCTACTTTATTGACTGTTTGTTTAGTTTGCGTTTATTTTGTTCCATCGACAGTAAAATTCACACTACACTCCTATACCGTAGGTGGTGATTTGCAGCTTTAAAAGAATAATAATTTTTGTCCTCCTAGTGGTGCCTTAAAGGTAGGGCATAGGTATACTTCCCATGTTTCAACACTGTTGTGGGTTTTGTTTAGATCCTTGTTTAGATCCTGGTTAGACCTTTATAGACTTTTAGTTCCTTTGTTCTATTTATGGATTCCTACCAAGTAAACTTTGTTAAAAAAATCTGTACAAAAGTGTTTTCAGTTTTTGTAACAAATATTTTCAACTCAATGAACTAATACAAATATTAAATAGCTAAAAAGCTTAGCGTGAAATGATTCCCCCAAAGGTTAGATTTAGAGCTCGATTAGTCACTCAATTCGAGGTTCTATCAAAAATGTATAGACTGAACGAGCTCCACAGTTCTTGTAAAGTTGGATAATTAGGAAGGTATAAATTTTAGTGGTGCAGGGGGTAACCAGAGCATTGCTGGTTCAAATCCCTGCTTGAGCGCATAATTTCATTGTGTCCCTGAGCAAGACACTTAACCCCACTTCCCCATGTATGAATCTGTTGGTCTGATTGTGGCGGTCTGGACGGAGGGTAGGTGCAGAATGGCAGCCACACTTCCACCACTGAGTGTGACTGAGGTTTGAAGGAATAATGCATAAAATTGTAAAACGTCTTTTAGCATCTAGAAAAGTGCTGTTTAATGTATTTGTGAAGTCAATTCAAGAAAAAAAAAAAAGTCATGCGTTTCCACACGGACCTAAAAGAGGGACGGACAAGGAAAAAAAAAGAGATGACGGAAGAGAAAGCCACCAAACAAAGAGGACAGGAGTTTGCTGACTTTTGAATCACAGATCCTAGTCAACCTGTGCAAAACTGGATGATCTTGTAGATGAGCAGAGAGGCAGCCGGTTTTTTACCTGCATCCTCTGGATCAACGGTGAACATGTTCGTACACTGAAATAAATGGAAGTAAAAGCAAGAAAAAACTGTTTGGTCCTTCGAGTAAAATCCCTGTCATTCAGAGTCTGCATGGGATCATCCATCCCTTTTCAAGTGGGGAAGTTGCACAGTTTAAAAAATAACTTGACAGTAAAAAACCGGTGACAGAAAAACCCGGAACTGATGAAGGAATAAATTAATTGAAGGATCTTAAAGAAAAAAAAGTTGCTGATCATCTGTTTGCTTCGTGCCTGTGAACAACTGAGACTGATTCAAAGATGGCAGAACCAGCTGATGTCAAGACTGTTGAACAACTAAAGATGGAGAGAACGACAGCAAAGAGGTCACTAACCCGACTAATCAATAACATAACTCGGACGCATGAAGAC